>NC_088355.1:19600000-19647500 GCF_036884655.1 Musa acuminata AAA Group | reverse complement strand
TATATATATATATATATATATATATATATATATATATATATATATATATATATATATATATATATATATATATATATATATATATATTCAATAAGTAATATAAAGTGAGAAAATATCATAATAATGACTACGTGTCATGTCACAAATGTGATCACTCACGTGATTGGCTTATATGACACTTATTACTAGTATTAGGTTTATAAGCAATTACACATCATACTAGCAATCACTGTAGGTGTAGGGCACTTATGATTTGATCTGCGTTTAGAGTGACGTAGGAAGCTTCAATTAAGGAGAGACAATTAAAGCAGAAAGAATCATGTTGGGCCAGAGAAAAACATGTCAGAAGATTGGACGTCACATCGAAGGATCGGTCGATGTATCGGCTGAAGGCTTCGAGCCATGGGTTCAAGCATCCGGCCAAGAAGAGCCGAAATTGCGCCAAGAAAATCGGTGTTACGAAGGTTAGCTGGCCAATTCGGCAATAGGCCGCAAGAAAGGACGATGCACCAAAGAATCAGATGAAGCGTCGATGAACCAATGATATGCCAAACAACATTTGATTCAAGTTTTGTAATGGTTATCTAGATCGAAGTAGGTTTTAAGTGTGTAGGATTAACTATGATAGCAATTAAGGCATAAAGCAAAATGAAGTACCAAAGTCAAGAACATGACTTTATTGGGAGTTCGAGAGTTCGTAGGAAGTCTGGACATTCGTTGGGAGGAGCTTGTCAAAGAAGCTCGTAAGAACTCGCTAAGAAGATCATTATGAAGTCCAGGAGCTTGCTGGAAGTCTACTGGAACATTGACGAGAGGTCGTCGGAAGATCGTCGGAAGCTCGCAGGAAGAAACATAGACTTACCTGACTTATTTAGCTTAGTGTATGCCTTAAAATTTGTAGTTAGCATATAATTAGGTTGGAATTGGGCTAACTCAATTAGGGGCCAATTGAGCCCATGTTTGGGCTATGTTGAGCCAAGTGAAAGGCCTAAATAGTGACCCAACAAGTGAAACCGTTATGGTAGAGTCTCCGAGATTGTGTCAAGCGGTGGTACCACTCAGACTTAGTCTCCGAGACTATCAAGCGGTGGTATCACTAGTCTAGGTGGTGGTACTGCCCAGACATATGTTGAATCACGGATTTTGATGATGAAGTTAATTGTCATTTGTTATCTAATCCATATGTTGAGATAAGTGTGCAGGATTAACTACGATGAAAGTAAGACATGTAGCAAGAGTTACGCCAGAGTCAAGACTATGATCACGTTGGGAGTTCGAGAGTTCGATAGAAGTCCGGACGATCGTCGGAGGTTCTGCGGGAACAAATCCGAGAAGTCCAGGAGCTTGCCAAAAGAAGCTTGTCGGAACTCTCCAAGTGGATCGTCGTAAGTCTAGGAGTTTATCGAAAGTCCGCCGGAGCATCGCCGAAGGTTCATCGGATGTTCGCCGGAAGTTCGCCGGAAGTGGCACCGCTTGGGCTCAGTCTCAGAGAGAGACTAGGCGGTGCAACCGCCCCTGTCAAGTAGTGGCACAGCTTGGGCTCAGTCTCCGAGCGAGACTGGGCGGTGCAACCGCCCCAGTCAGGCAGTGGCACCGCTTGGGCTTAGTCTCCGAGCAAGACTGGGTGGTGCAACCGCCCTTGTCAGGTGATGGCACCGCCCAGAGCTTAGTCTCCGAGCTGCCAGGCGGTTGTACCACCCCAGTCCGGAGGTAGTACCACTAGGAACCCGAAAATTTGGGAGATGACATTTTTTAGGCCCAAATTCAAACCAGTTTGGTGCCTATATATATCCCACCCTTTCCTACATGAAAGGGCACCGAAAATCCAATCTTACTCTATGATTTTTAGAGCTCAAAAGTGTTGTAAAGGCTAGAAGTTCTCCTCCCTCTTTTTCCAAGTTTTGATCTTTCAAGAGAGGAGAGAAAAGTTTCATGGGTTGTCTCCTAAGCCCGTCAAAAGGAGTGAAACTATAAAAGGATGGTTGGCCTTCGCCTATTGAAGGAAAGCCTCTAGTGGACGTCGGTGACCTCGTTGGTGGAGGAAGCCAAAAGTGGATGTAGGTCAAGATTGACCGAACCACTCTAAATCTCGGTTTGCATTTACTTTAAGCATCTTATCTTTATTGCAAACCTCCTCAGTAGCTTACTGCCTTCTGCTCCTTTACGAACGTGTTTCAAAGTTAAAGTGATTTACGAATCGACTTTCATACCGAAATCGCTTTTATCTTACGAACGTCGTATTCTAGTTTGCTATTACATTATGTTGTCTATCTTAACTGCAAACTGCCTCTATATATTTTCCTTAACTGTATCTTGCTTGATCACAAGTTAAAGTGATTTATGAATCGACTTTCTTACCAAAATCACTTTTATCGTATGAACGGAGTTTTAATTATCAAAAGTTTTTCGCTGCACTTATTCAACCCCCCCCCCCCCCCCTTAGTGCTCTTGATCCTAACAATTGGTATCAGAGCGGGGTTAACTCTCAAATGGATGAAAACCCAAGAGAGATGGCATATGCCGGAAACCAAGAGGGCCACTCTATTACACGTCCACCCATGTTCAATGGGACGGACTACACCTATTGGAAGATCCGAATGAGGATCTTCCTTATTTTAATGGATTTTGAACTTTGGAATCTTGTCGAAAATGGATTTTCGAAGTCTTCTCTTCCGATGATCGATTGGAATGAATTGGAGAAGAAGACTTTCGCTCTTAATGCAAAGGCTATGAATGCCTTATTTTGTACGCTTGATAAAAATGAGTTCAATCGTGTTTCGATTTGTGAAACCGCGTTTGATATTTGGCATACACTCGAAGTGACTCACAAAGGCACAAGTAGAGTGAAAGAGTCAAAAATCAATCTTTTTTTTAAACTTTTTCGAATAAAACCGAGCGAGACTATTGGCGACATGTACACCCGTTTCACGGATGTCGTCAATGGTCTAAAAGGACTCGGCAAAAAATTTTCGGATTTTGAGCTCGTAAATAAGATTCTAAGATCTCTTCCTAAGAGTTGGGACCCTAAAGTCACTGCTATTCAAGAGGCTAAAGATTTAAACAACTTTCCTCTTGAAAAACTAATCGGGTCATTAATGGCCTATGAAATGACTTGCAAGGCTCATGAAGAGCAAGAAGACGTCCTTCCAAAGAACATGAAGGATATGACACTTAGAACTTTAGATGACCACTTGAGAGAAAACTTAAGTGATGAGGACTGTGACGATGACTTGGCACTTCTAATAAGGAAATTCAAAAAATTCATTAAGAGAAACAAGTTTAAAAATGACATAAAAAATAAACTTGAACCAAAAAAGGACCAAGTTATTTGCTACGAGTGCAAAAAGCCGGGACACTACAAAAGTGATTGTCCCCAAGCCAAGAAGAGAACATCTAAGAAGAAGGGGCTCAAAGCAATGTGGGATGACTCGAGCGCATCCGAAGAAGAGGAGTCCAACACTGAGCAAGTTACTTATTATGCCTTAATGGCCATCGGAGAGGAGGTAACAAATTTAATTGATGCAGATTTATCATTTGATGAATTAAATGCCTTCCATGACTTATTTGATGAATGTAAAACAATTAGTAGAAAATATAAATTGTTGAAAAATAAGCATGATAGTCTTGTTAATAATTTTGATAAATTAAAAATTGAATATCATGATAGCTTAGCTCAATGTGAAAAATGTCATGATCTAGAAACTATCCAAAAGAAGAACTTGCTACTTAAGGACACCTTGAAGAAATTCGAGGTTGGTAGTAAGTCTTTGAACATGATCCTTACAAACAAGGGTTACGTTCCCAAAAGAAGTGGAATCGGATTTGTGAGAAATCCTCACCAAAATCCAACCACCTTCATAAAAGGCCCCATCCTACATGTTCGACACCAAAGCAAATGCAACTTTTGTTGCAAACATAGACACAAAACACATTATTGTCCATTCAAGAAAATTAGTCCGAACAAATTAATTTGGGTTCCTAAAGGAACCATGATAAACTCTATGCAACATGATAAACAATGTAGATCAGTTTTTGAGGCACACAAAAGTAAATGAGTACCTAAAAATTATCCTTTCTTGTAGAGACATATACCATCACAAGCTAGGAGCAAGAGATGGTACCTTAATAGTGGATGCTCAAGGCATAAGACCGGAGATCCATCTCAATTCTCTAAGCTCATTAGCATAGACAAAGGCTATGTCACCTTCGGAGACAACAATAAGGGTAAAATCATTGGCAAATGAACCATAGGTAACAAATCCAACTTCTTTATTGAAGATGTTTTGTTAGTTGATGGTTTAAAATATAACCTCTTGAGTATTAGTCAATTATATGATAAAGGATATATCATCAAATTCGAATCTAATGCTTACATCATTGAAAAACCACACAAAAACACATCTATGATTGCATTAAAATAAAATAACGTATACACCATTAACATCAATGATCTTTACAATGAAGTGTGTTTCTCGGTTTTGAATGAGGATGCTTGGCTTTGGCATAGGAGATTAGGTCATGCTAGCATGAAATTAATCACTCAAATATCATCCAAAGAACTTGTACGACGAATTCCTTACATCAAGTTCATCAAAGATAATGTGTGTGATGCTTGTCAATTAGGAAAACAAATTATTTTAGTTTCAAATCTCCCTCTTACAATTGTGTGATGCTTTTCAATTAGGAATCAAATAAGCACATCTAGGCTCTTACAATTGATCCATATGGACTTGTTCAGACCAATCTCTACATCAAGCCTAGGAGGTAGCAAATACGCCTTTGTCATTGTAGATGACTATAGTAGATAGACATGGACTTATTTCTTGAAACACAAAAATGAATGCTTTAGATATTTCACCAAGTTTTGTAAACTTGTTCAAAATGAAAAAGGTTTTATGATTTCATCAATTCGAAGTGATCATGATGGTGAATTTCAAAACCGTGATTTCCAAGAATTTTGTGAATCTAATGGATACAACCACAACTTCTCTACTCCAAGAAATCCTCAACAAAATGGAGTAGTGGAAAGAAAGAATAGAAATTTACAAGAAATGGCAAGAACTATGTTGAATGAACATAGCCTACCCAAATATTTTTGGACCGAAGTCGTAAACACTACATGCTATATTTTGAATAAAGTTCTAGTAAGACCCTTATTCACTAAAACTCCCTATGAGTTGTGGAACAATAAAAAACCCAATGTTTCATGTTTTAAAGTTTTTGGGTGTAAGTGTTTTATCTTGAATGAAAAAGATGTCTTAGGAAAATTTGATGCTAAATCCGATGAAGGAATTTTTCTTGGTTATTCTTTGGTTTCTAAAGCTTTTCGTATCTTCAATAAAAGGACTTTAATTATAAAAGAATCATTCATGTTATTTTCAATGAGATTTCCGAAATTAAGAAAAATGACTTTGATGATGATGTTAATTTCAATTCTTTGAATTTAAATGAAACCCCTTCTCCAACTAGTAACTTGGATGCATCCACTTCTGAAATATCCTTACCCAAGGATTGGAAGTATGTAGATGCTCATCCTAAGGAGCTAATCCTAGGAGACACGTCTAAGTGGATTCAAACATGTTCATCTCTTAAAAATTTTTGTGTCAACGCCGCTTTTCTCTCCCAAATTGAACCTAAATGTATTGACGAAGCCATGAAAGATGATTCATGGATTATCGCAATGCAAGATGAGTTAAATCAATTTGAGAGAAATGAAGTATGGAAGCTTGTTCCTAGGCCAAATGACCATTTAGTTATTGGTACTAAATGGGTCTTTAGAAACAAGCAAGATGAATATGGTATCGTGGTTAGAAACAAGGCAAGATTAGTGGCCAAAGGTTTCAACCAAGAAGAAGGTATCGATTACGAAAAAACCTTCACTCCTGTGGCTAGATTAGAAGCCATAAAGATGCTCCTTACCTATGCTAGTAATAATAATTTTAAGTTGTTTTAAATGGATGTTAAAAGCACTTTTCTTAATGACTTTATTTATGAAGAAGTTTATGTTGAACAACCTCCCGGATTTGAAAATAATAGCCTCCCTAATCATGTATTTAAATTAACCAAAGCTCTCTATAGTTTAAAACAAGCCCCAAGGGCTTGGTATGATAGACTAAGTACTTTTCTTATTGAAAATAATTTCACAAAAGGCAAGGTCGATACTATATTGTTTATCAAGAATTTTAAAAATAATTCTCATTGTTCAGATTTATGTTGATGATATTATCTTCGGTTTTACGAATGAATCTCTTTGTGAATCTTTTGCTAAAACCATGAGTCTCAAATTTGAAATGAGTTTGATGGGAGAATTAACCTTTTTCTTAGACTTACAAATTAAGTAACAAAGCAATGGCATCTTTATTAGTCAAACTAAATATGCTTTAGATCTACTAAAAAGATATACTATGGATAGCTCAAAAGCTATTAACACCCCTATGAGCACCTCCACTAAGTTAGAAGTTGATGAGAGCGGAGAAAGCTTCGATCAAAACTCTTATAAGGGTATGATAGGAAGTTTACTTTACCTCACTATAGCAACTAGACCAAATATCATGTTCAGTGTAGGACTTTGTGCTAGATTTCAATCGAACCCTAAGATATCTCATCTCAAAGCAGTTAAAAGAATACTTAGATATCTTAAAGGTACCACAAATCTAGGATTATGGTATCCAAAATCTAAGAATTTTGAGTTAATTGCTTATGCTAATGCAGATTTTGCTAGGTGTAGACTAGATAGAAAAAGTACATCAGGAACATGTCAATTTTTGGGACATTCCCTTGTTTCCTGGTCATCTAAGAAATAAAACTCGGTTGCACTATCAACAACCGAAGCTGAGTATATTGCAGCTAGTGCATGCTGTGCACAAGTTATGTGGATGAAAAACACCTTAGAAGATTATAAAGTCCATCTTAAAAACATTCCCATTAAATGTGATAACATAAGTGCAAAATGTTTAACAAAGAATCTCATTCAACACTCAAGAACAAAACATATTGATATTAGACATCACTTTATACGAGATCATGTTACTAATCATGATATAATCATAGAGTTCATAGATACTAAGCATCAACTAGCTGATATTTTTACAAAACCTCTAAGTGAAGAACAATTTGATTTCATAAGAAGAGAATTAGGAATGTTGATGTGTCCGAATGCATAAACTTGTTAAAATTATTTTTTGGACTTTATTGATTGAATGATCATATCACTTGATTGCCATTACATGCCTAAAATAACATGTTGGAAATTAATACAAAAATTTTCATAACAATGAGCATGTTTTGTCTTCATGATTGTATTTGAAAATCTATAGTATAGTCTTGTCCGAATGCATGAAAGTGTTAATTTCATTTTCGGATTCTCTTAACTAGTGGTATCCTAACAATCGAATTTTCTCGATACATTATCCTCTTCCGAATTTAATAAGCATATGTCATATCGAGTTTTATTCTCATCATTGATTTTTGACATATGAAATCAACTAGCAAATACATCTCTCATACACTTATCACGTGAAATTTTTTTTTGAGAAATGGATTTGATAAAATGATTCCTGCTTGTAAATTCCTTCTTGAAATATGGATGATAGTGTTTTTATTTGCAAGGATTTGTTTCACATACATATCTTGATCCTTGTAAAAATGAAGTATGATTTAATCTCTCATCGATTTTAACTTCATTCAAAGTAAACTCATAAATAGCTGGTATCACAAATAGCCTTCCTCCTTCATGCAAAAAGATAATAACAAATAAAAAGGAAGAAGTATTCAAAGCTATCTCCATGTCATGTTTTCCTCGAGATGTTTGCATAATTGGTATCCTATCACTCACTGTTGGAAAATGACATGAACCTAGTTATGGCATGAATAATTATCACACTTATGCTTAAAATTTGCTTATATCATTCTCTTTTTTGTTGATGACAAAGGGGGAGAAATATATGAATTGATACTATGAGTGCCATATTTGAATGAGAAATATATGAATTAATGCTATGAGTGTCATATTTGCACTATGTTATTGCCATATTTGCACTATGTTATTGCCATATCATGATAAAATATCAAGAACTTGCATAGCAACTTTACTTGTTGATATCTTGCCATGTGATGCTACGATTGCTAAACACTTGAAATGTTTGCTTTACGTTAAGATATCAAAAGATTAAATTGTAAATTTACATATTCATATCTTATGTTGAACTGCTACCATCATTCATATTTGAAATGTAAAACTTGAGAATGGATGTCAAGTCTTGACATCATTTTCAGTAAGATATATCGTGATAGGAATCATGATGGGAGTAATTGATAAGGTTAAGAGTTCTTAACTTATCAATAAGTCTATTGAATTCAAAGGCCTTGAATTCAAGAATGACTTATCTCAAGTATGGCATATAGATAGGGGGAGTTAAGGTTAACTCCGTTATCAATTGATTGTCATCATCAAAAAGAGGGAGATTGTTGAATCTCGGATTTTGATGATGAAGTCAATTATAATTTGTTATCTAATCCATATGTTGAGATAATTATACAGGATTAACTACGATGAAAGTAAGACATGCAGCAGGAGTTGCGTTGAAGTCAAGACTATGATAACGTTGGGAGTTCGAGAGTTTGACGGAAGTCCGGACGGTCATCGGAGGTTCTGCGGGAACAAATCCGAGAAGTCCAGGAGCTTGCCAAAAGAAGCTCGTCAAAACTCACCAAGTGGATCGTTGCAAGTCCAGGAGTTTGTCGGAAGTCCGCCGGAGCATCGCCAAAGGTTCATCGGATGTTCGCCGGAAGTTCGCCGGAAGCTCACCGGAAAAAGTGATTGATGCACTAGAACTTAATCTGAGGGCAATTGGGCCCTTGACAGACCCAAATTGGGCCGAATGGATCAACCCATTCAGACCAGAATTCTTGGTAGGCGATGGCACCGCTAAGGTCGACGATGGCAACGCCCAAGAGATGGTCTACCAGGAAAGCTGGGCGGTGGCACCGCTTGGGCTCAGTCTCCGAGCGAGACTGGGCGGTGCAACTGCCCCTATCAGGCGATGGCACCGCTTGGGCTCAGTCTCCGAGCGAGACTGGGTGGTGCAACCACCCCAGTCAGGCGGTGGCACCGCCTAGGCTCAGTCTCCGAGCGAGACTAGACAGTGCAACTACCCTTGTCAGGCGGTGGCACCGCCCAAAGGCTCAGTCTCCGAGCTATCAGGCGGTTGTACCGCCCCAGTCATGAGGTAGTCTCGCCAGGACCCCAAAAATCCGGGAGATGACATTTTTTAGCTCCAAATTTAAACCAGTTTGGGGCCTATATATACCCCACCCTTTCCTGCATGAAAGGGCACCGAAAATCTAATCTTACTCTGTGATTTTTAGAGCTCAAAAGTGTTGTAAAGGCTAGAAGTTCTCCCCCCTCTTTTTCCAAGTTTTGATCTTTTAAGAGAGGAGATAAAAGTTTGTAAGGGTTGTCTTCTAAGCCCATCAAAAGGAGTGAAATTGTAAAAGGGTGGTTGGCCTTCGCCTATTGAAGGAAGGCCTCTAGTGGACGTCGGTGGCCTCGTTGGTGGAGGAAGCCAAAAGTGGATGTAGGTCAAGATTGACCGAACCACTCTAAATCTCGGTTTGCATTTACTTTGAGTATCTGATCTTTACTGCAAACCACCTCAGTAGCTTACTGCCTTCTGCTCATTTACGAATGTGTTTCAAAGTTAAAGTGATGTACGAATCGACTTTCATACCGAAATCGCTTTTATCTTACGAATGTAGTATTCCAGTTTGCTATTACATTATGTTGTCTATCTTAACTACAAATTGCCTCTATATATTTGCTTTAACTGCATCTCGCTTGATCATAAGTTAAAGTGATTTATGAATCGACTTTCTTACCAAAATCGCTTTTATCGTACAAACGCAGTTTTAATCGTTGAAAGTTTTCCGCTGCACTAATTCACCCCCCCCCCCCCCCCCCCCCCCTCTTAGTGCTCTTGATCCTAACAACATAGTCTTCTACGTGATGGTATTGCCAGATTGGATGGTGGTATCATCCAGTGTTAGTACTGTAGGTGGTGGTACCGCCAGGACCCAAGAAACCCGGGATGAGACCTTTTTAGGCTCCAAGTTTTAATCCACTTGAGGCCTATGAATACCTCTCTCATACCTGGTTAACATACATAAGAATTAAGAGAAAAAAAAGAAGAAAACGCTGTTGTAATCTTGTGTAAACTCCTCTCAAACTCTAAGTGTTAGTGAAGTCTAAAAGAGTAGGTTGTGGGGGTGTAAAGGTTCTCTCCCGAGCCTACAAAAGAAGAATAGAGTTGTAAGAAGGTACTTGGTCTTCGCCTATTGAAGGAAAACCATTAGTAGATGCCAGTGGCTGTCACGCCCCCCCGAATTTTTCACATTCAGGAGGTGTGACCCTATCTAAAATCAATAATATTATAATTCATCATCAATTCAATCTAGGATCCAATCAAAAGCAAAAATGCTAGAAAAAGAAAACCAATAGTGATGGCTTGAGCAAAAAATGGTGCACCGACGATGACATCGCTAGACTGGCGGTAGCATCATTAGTACGCACTGCTTATAGGCAGTAGCACGGTCCTGCTGGTGGTACCATCGCTTGTAACCCTACCCTATAAAACCATATTTAGGGCCAACGGTAGAACTGTCCCCAACCCTCTCTACACCCCTCTAAACTGCTCCTCACCCCTCATTCCTCTTACTCTTCCTCTAGAAACTCAAGAAAACCACTATCCTTTGCAAAGCTAAGGATCAATCTCATACCCCCCTTGGTGATCACAAGAAGTTTAAACTACAAAAGTAATTCCTAAACCCAATTGTTTCCAATATGTGTAGTCCGTCCCATTGAACAAGGGAGGACGAATGAGAGAAAGTCCCTCTTGAAAGCCGAAAAGAGTCATTTCTCTTGGGTGTTAAACCAAATGAGAAATAACGAGACTCTGATACCAATTGTTAGGAAAAGAGTCGGCACTAAGAGGGGGGGTGAATTAGTGCAGCGGTAAAAATTACGTCAGTTCAAAACTTCGTTGCGATTAAATCTATTTTCGATGAAAAACTGTTTCGTAAAGATATTAACTTTGAAAGCATATGGAAGAGCATAGTGGATATAAAGCAAGTAAAGTGGTTTCAAGTAAAGTAAATTGCACAAGAGAAACGTAAATTAGATTTTTATAGTGGTTCGGTCGTCATGACCTACATCCACTTCGCCGATTCCTCTTTCGTCGAGGCCACCGACATCTACTATTGGTCTTCTTTCAATGGGCGAAGACCAACTACCCTTTTATACCCCTCTTCTCCTTTTCACAGGTTTAGGAGATAACCTTTTACAACCCTCTTTTACAATGTATCCCTTAGAACTCTCTCTAAGCTTTGGGAGGAGGGAACTTAACTTTCTTAGGTTTATAACTTTAGAATCATAGGGTTTTTCTCAATATTTCTTACTTATCCATGCTGGAATAGCTGGGGTATTTATAGGCCCCAAATGTATTTAAATTTGGAGCCCAAAATTTAAACCCCCAAAATTTCAAGGTATGGGCAGTAGCACCGCCTACACTGGGAGGTACCACATGTTGGGAAATCTTGGGAGGCGACATCAGATGCGTAGTGGAAGAATAAGAAAACAAAATCCCCAATTCTCAAAGAGATGTTCGTCGTCGTGCGAAGATTGGTGTGCAAAATCCGTGAAACTTAAAATTGCGTATAGAGTAGATTATGTTACCTAGGGAGATCGTATATCCCTATTTCCTTGCAGAACTTTAGGAGAGGGTGAAGGAGGTCAAGCGTCCTCCTCTCAAGCGGTGATCCACATAGTAGGGCTGCGACGACGCTCCTCAAAACTCTAGGCCTACTCTGAGGTGGAGAGGGGGAGGAGAATAGGAGAGGCAAGCAAATGGTCTAGCCTATGAGGCTCTGAATCCCTCCTATTTATAGAGGTCCCCTGTCAAACCCTAATGGGTCCTCCCCTAGTGGGTATTGGATCTGCATCCAATAAGACAAGGGCTCTGTCAGATATCTCATATCCGAACCTCTACTCATCGTAATACCTACCATATGTGTGTGACCCTCTAGGCTCAATATCGAGCTGGCCGTAAGTCATACTTGTCAAAACTCCTTCTAACTCAGTGAATTATTATCTCTGTAATAATTCACTTGACTCATCGACTACGGATGTACTAGGCCACTACGCCGTAGTCCCTAGACGATACAGGAGAATCCAATCTATTGGTCCTATCTGTCCTCAGTTACCATGTACCTATAGTCCCTCATCCATCTAATATCCCAGAGACCATATATCGAGCATGGTACTGTCAGACCCATACGGTTTCTACTCGAGTCTCACTCTAATCGGATTCTCCCAGAGAAACCTTTCTCTCTCAACCCGAATGACCGTGGCCAGGGATTTGTCTGAGCAAGAACACATGAGATATTCCTCTCATGACACTGAGAGTGCATGATCCTCTATCGACACTTAATAGCCCTCGTAAGGTCGACTACCACTCCCAATGACCAACTGTACTAGATCTGGGACAACCAAACCTATAAGTCTGGTATCAAAGAGTAGAGCACTCATACAAGACATCCTTGGTGTCTTAAGTCTAAGGACCAGATACACCACTAGGACTACGAAATCGCTGTCTAACAATAAGGCATCATCAACCATCCAACATTCCGTAAGCGGATCAATCAGTGAACTCATTCTCCAATGAGCACCTGTACTGTATCCCTAGTGTCCTTACACGAGCAGCTATGAGACCAGTTGCATCTATCATATGGACGGTATACAACACACCAGTTTGTCTGGTTATCACGATGTCCCTCTCGAGTAACCTATGACCGAGATTAGTTTAGATATGTGTTTAAAGGTGAATCGATCTCATTATCGTGATCTCATCATGATCCGATTCCCATTGCACAAATCCAAGGACGTCACAATATATATATGCACATATGCAATAGTTATAAAGTGATATATGCCAAAATATAATAAGCAAAAAGATTCTGTATCAAGTCACATGTGCCATCACTCACGTGATTGGCTTGTTAGGCACCTATGACTAGCAATCTCCCACTTGACCTAAAGCCAATCACATATGTGTCTGATCCCCATCAGACCCCTGTGACGCTCAAAGACAATCTGAGACAACAGCTTTGTCAATGGATCTGCAATGTTATCTTCAGATGGAACTCTTTCCACTACTATATCTCCTCGGGTTACGATCTCTTTGATAAGCTGGAACCTCCTCAGAACACTTCTGATGAGACCCAGGTTCCCTTATTTGAGTAATCACCCCATAGTTGTCGCAATATAAGGAAGTCGGCTCCTCGCTATCCGGCACGACTCCCAAATATGTGATAAACTTCTTCACCCAAACTCCCTCCTTTGCTACATCTGATGCAGCAATGTACTCCGCCTTTGTGATCAAGTCAGCAGTAGTATCTTGCTTGGAACTCTTCCAGGACATCACTCCTCCATTCAAGGTGTACACGTACCTCGAATTTGACTTGTTATCATCGACATCAGACTAAAAACTTGAGTCTGTGTAGCTTTCAACCTTAAAGCTACTACCTCTATATACTGGTAAAAGATCCATAGTCCTTCTCAAGTACTTAAGGATACACTTTACTGCTTTCCAGTGCTCCAAACCTGGATCCGCCTGATACCCGCTCGTGACACTTAGAGCATGTGCTATATCAGGCCTAGTACATAGCATGACATATATGATAGACCCTATTGCTGAGGCATAAGGTATCATATCCATGTTCTCTCTTTCTTCTGAAGTCTTTGGGGACATCCTCATAGAAAGCGATATCCCTTGTCTCATCGGTATGAGACTTCTCTTGTAATTTTTCATGCCAAACCTTTTAACAATGGTTTCTATGTACCTGGATTGGGACAATCAAAGCATCCTCTTGGATCTATCTCTATAGATTCTAATCCCCAAGATATAGGATGCTTCCCCTAAGTCCTTCATGGAGAAGTGTTTAGATAACTAAGCACTTATTGTGGATAGCATTCCTACGTCATTCCCAATGATCAGGATGTCATCCACATATAATACCAAAAAGATGATAGCACTCTCACTTATCTTCCTGTACACACAAGGCTCATCTTTGTTCTTAACGAAGTTATAAGATTTGATTGCCTCATCAAATCTTATGTTCCAACTTCAGGAAGCTTGCTTTAGTCCATAAATGGATCTAAGCAACCTACACACCTTATTTGGGTAGTTCTTGGACACAAATCCCTTAGGTTGCATCATATATACCTCCTCCTCGATATTCTCATTGAGGAATACAGTTTTTCACATCTATCTGCAAGATCTCATAATCATAGTGTGCTGTAATAGCCAATAGAATTCTGATGGATTTTAGCATTGCTACGGGTGAGAAGGTTTCGTCGTAGTCAACACCTTGCCTTTGACGATACCCCTTAGCCACTAGCCTTGCTTTATTTGTCTCTACATTTCTATCTACTCCGATCATTTTTTTAAAGATCCACTTGCAACTGATGGATACAATACCTTCAGGCGCATCAACTAGGTTCCAAACCTTGTTGGGGTATATAGAATCTATCTCAGAATTCATGGCTTCTTGCCACTTCCCGGAGTCTATACTTATAATAGCCTCCTCGTAGGTCTAAGGATCAATATCCTCAACATCTCCTGTAATATGTCCCACATATCTCTCAGGAGGATGAGATACGCTATCAGACCTACGTAAAGTTGAAACTTGTGTATTAGATACCTGAACAGACTCGGGCTATAGAGTGGTGCTTCAGCTTGGTTCTCCAACCTCGTACAACTCTATAATTCTCCCACTATCTCCACCAAGAATATGTTCCTTCTTAAGGAACACTGCTCTCTTAGCTACAAAGATCTTTTGGTCCTCGAGATGATAGAAATAATACCCACAAGTTTCCTTGGGGTATCCCACAAATTTGCAACTCTTTGTCCTTGATTCTAACTTATCGGGGTTGTGTCTTTTAACGTGGGCAAGGCAGCCCCAAATCTTAACAACCTTAAGATCAGGCTTCTTCCCTTTCCATATCTCATATGGTGTAGACACTATCGACTTAGTTGGAACTCTGTTCAGAAGGTAAGCTGTGGTTTCTAGGGCATATCCCTAGAATGAGATAGGTAGGTCAGCGAAACTCATCATGGACCATACCATATCTAATAACGTACGATTTCTCCTTTCAGAGACACCATTGAGCTAAGGTGTACAAGGAGGTGTCCATTGGGATAATATCCCATGGTCCTTGAGGAACTGAGTAAACTCTGTACTTAAATACTCACCTCCTCGATCTGATCGAAGAGTTTTGATACTCTTTCCAGTCTAGTTCTCCACCTCATTCTTATACTCTCTGAATTTCTCAAAGGTCTCGGACTTGTACTTCATTAAGTCCACATATCCATACCTTGAGAAATCATCAATAAAGGTAATGAAGTAGAAGTAACCACCAATGGCATGAGTTGACATGGGTCCATATACATCACTATGTATGAGTTCCAATAGCTCAGTGGCTCTCTCTCTAGTTCCACTAAATGGAGAGTTGGTCAGTTTTCCACGAAGGCAAGGCTCAAAAGTTGCATATGACATATAGTCGAATGGATCTAGATATCCATCATTTAGCAACTTTTGAATCATTTTTTCATGGATGTGGCCTAGCCTACAATGCCACATGTATGCACTGTTCATCTCATCTCATTTTCTTTTGGACACATTTACATTCATGATATGTGGAGTAGTGTCTAACATAAATAAACCATTATGCAATGTTCCTTTCGTGATGATCTTATCATCTAATAATATCGAACAACCATTATTCTCAAAAACTAATTTATATCCACTAACTATCAAACATGAAATGAAGATAATGTTTTTGATAATAGAAGGAACAAAATAACATGCATCTAATGCAATAAAAGCTCCACCAGGCAGATGTAGGACGACCTCGCCAATAGCTACTTCAGCAACTTTTGCTCTATTACCCATCTTGAGGTCCATCACGCCTCTCTCTAGTCTCTTAGGCCTTGCCAGAACCTGCAACGAATTGCATATATGATAAGCACTACTAGTATCCAATACCCATGTGTTATCAAAAGAGTTTGACAAATGGAGACTAATCATGAATGTACCTGAAGCTTCATCAAGCTTTTGTTTCGCCCTTTCTACAAAGTACTCTTTGCAGTTCCTCTTCCAGTGCCCATCTTTGCTACAGTGGAAGCACTAGCCTTTGTCCTTCGCTGGGTCTTTCTTAGCAACCTTTGCTTTACCTAGTCTACCCTTGCCCTTTTCCTTCTTAAGGGACCTTTCTGCTTTCCATTTCTTTCTGGTCTCACCAGTGTAGAGAACTGGCTTCTCTTTCTTAATAGTACTCTCTACCTCCCTCAACATATTGAGGAGCTCTTGGAGAGTCACCTCAAGCTTGTTCATATTAAAATTCATTATGAACTTTGAAAAGGAATCTGGTAGTGACTGAAGCACAATGTCCACACACAAGTTATCCTCTAGGACCATTCCACACACAAGTTATCCTCTAGGACCATTCCTAGACCTGTGAGTTTCTCTATCCACTCAATCATCTTTAGGACATGGTTCTGAACTAGTGTCCACTCGGTCATCCTAGCGCGGAAGAGGCTCTTGGATATCTCATATCGCTGAGTCCTTCCCTGTTCCTCAAATAATTTACGGACATGTAGGAGAATGGATCTGGCATCCATCTTTTCATGTTATCTCTGTAACTCAGGTGTCATAGAGCCCAATATATAGCATTGAGCTGCTAGTCATAGGTGCCCAGCAAGCTAATCACATAAGTGATGGCACGTGTGACTTCATACTGCTTATTATATTTTGGCGTATATTACTTTATAACTATTGCATATGTGCATATATATATATTGTGATGTCCTTGGATTTGTGCAATGGGAATCGGATTGTGATGAGATCACGATAATGAGATCGATTCACCTTTAAACACATATCCTAAATAATCCCGGTCATAGGTTACTAGAGAGGGACATCGTGATAACCGGACAGACTGGTGTGCTGTATACCCGTCCATATGATGGATGCAGCTGGTCTCATAGTTGCTCATGTAGGGACACTAGGGATACAGTACAGGTGCTCATTGGAGAATGAGCTCACTGATTGATCCGCTTACGGAATGTTGGATCGTTGATGATGCCTTATTGTAAGACAGCGATTTCGTAGTCCTAGTGGTATATCTGGTCCTTAGACTTGAGACACCAAGGATGTCTTGTATGAGTGCTCCACTCTTTGATACCAGACTTATAGGTTTGGCTGTCCTAGATCTAGTACAGCTGGTCATTGGGAGTGGTAGTCAACCTTACGAGGGCTATTGAGTGTCGATAGAGGATCATCCACTCTCGGCATCATGAGAGGAATATCCCATGTGTTCTTGCTCTGACAAATCCCTGGCCAGGGTCATTCGGGTTGAGAGAGAAAGAGTTCTCCGGGAGAATCCGATTAGAGCGAGACTCGAGTAGAAACAGTATGGGTCTGACAGCACCATGCTCGATATACGGTCTCTGGGATATTAGATGGATGAGGGACTATAGGTACACGGTAATTGAGGACAGACAGGTCCAATGGATTAGATTCTCTTGTATCGTCCGGGGACTACGGCGTAGTGGCTTAGTACGTCCGTAGTCGATGAGTCGAGTGAATTATTACAGAGATAATAATTCACTGAGTTAGAAGGAGTTTTGACGGGTATGACTCACGGCGAGCTCGATATTGGGCCTAGAGGGTCACACACATATGGTAGGCATTGCGATGAGTAGATGTTCGGATATGAGATATCCGACGGAGCCCTTATCTTATTGGATGCAGATCCAATACCCACTAGGGGAGGACCCATTAGGGTTTGACAGGGGACCTCTATAAATAGGAGGGATTCAGAGCCGCACAAGCTACAGTCTTTGCTTGCCTTTCCTATTCTCCTCTCCCTCTCCACCTCAAAGCAGGCCTGGAGTTTTGAGGAGCGTCGTCGCAACCCTACTGTGTGGATCACCACTAGAGAGGTGGACGCTTGACCTCCTTCACCCTCTCTTAAGGATCTGCAAGGAAACAGGGATATACGATCTCCCTAGGTAACACAATATACTCTATACGCAGTTTTAAGTTTCGCGGATTTTGCGCACCAATCTTTGCACGACAACGAACATCTCTTTTGGAATTAGGGATTTTGTTTTCTTGTTCTTCCGCTGCGCATATGATGTCGCCCCCAAGATTTCCCAATAGTGGTATCAGAGCTAGGTTGTTCGTGCGAATGATTGGTTTTGAACTGCGTGTGCTGTGTTTAGGAAGAATTTTGACGTCAAAAATCGTTGACGCAAAAACAAGGAAGGGTAGCAACAGTTGTTGCCCTCGATCTGCGTGCGTGCAACGCAGCCAAAGGCGGCAGCACAAGGGCTGCGTTTGCAGCAGCCGGCCGGCGGCCTGCTTGCAGTAGGCTTGCGTCCGGCGGGGCTAGCAGCCCGCGGGCAGAGGCGCCGCAGGGCAACAGCGCCTGCCACCGCTGCTCCCGCGGGCGAAACCCCCCCCCATTGGGGCGGTCGCCCGGTGGGACAGCACCGCCTGCGGGCGTTGCCCCACCGGCAGAACCGCCCGCGGGGGCGCCCACCTGCAGCGGCAGTGCCGCCAGTGGGCGGCAGTGCCGCCTGTAGGCGAGGGCAGCGCCCTCGCCCCGCCGCACAGGCCGCCGCCAACATGGTGGCGGCGACGACAGTAGTAAGAGGGAATTAGGGTTTTGGGCAAAAAGATAGTTTTGCCCTTGTGAATTTGAGAAATTAAAGCAGGAAAAATCATGTTATGCCGGAGGAAAACACGTCAGAAGATTGGACATCGGGCCGGAGGAACGGTCAACGTATCGACAGAAGGCTTCGTGTTGTGGATTCGGGCTTCAGGCTAAGAAGAGCGGATATTGCACCAAGGATATTGGAGTTGCAGAGTCAACTGGCCGATTGGGCAATAGGCCGCAAGAGAAGACAATGCGCCGAAGAATCGGACGAAGCGTCGAGGGACCAATGACATGCCGGACAACTTAAATAATGCTTGGTATTGTTGAATCTTATATTTTGATGATGAAAACACTTGATATGTGTTTATGTTTTAATCTACATTTTGAGTGACGTAGGATGCTTCGATCAGGATGAGACAATTAAAGAAAGAAAAATCATGTTGTGCCGGAGGAAAATGTCAAAATATTAGATGTCGGGCCGGTGGATCGGTCGACGTATCAACAGAAGGCTTCGAGCCGTGGACTTGGGCATCGGGCCAAGAAGAGCGAGTATTGTGCTAAGGATATGAGAGTTGCGGAGTCAACTGGCCGATTGGGCAATAGGTCGTTGGAGAGGACGATGCGCCGAAGAATCGGACGAAACGTCGAGGGACCAATGACATGCCGGACAACTTGGTTAATTGCTTAGGATTAATTGTCTCAATCGAAGTTTTGTTTTACATGTGCAGGATTAACCATGATGGAAGTAAGACATGCAGTAGGAGTTACGCCGAAGTCAAAAATATGATCACGTTGGGAGTTTGAGAGTTCGACGAAAGTCCAGACGGTCGTCGGAGGTTCTGCGAGAACAAATCCGAGAAGTCGAAGAGCTCGTCGGAACTTGCCAAGTGGATCATCGCAAGTCTAGGAGTTTGTTGGAAGTCCGTAGGAGCATTACCGAGGGTTCATCGAATGATTGATGGAAGTTCGTCGGAAGCTCGTCGAAAGAAGCGATTGACGCACCGGAGCAAGTTGCAGTAAATGTCTTAAGAAATATCATAGTTAGCACGATGATTAAATTAGAAATGGGAGGTGATCCTATTAACATAATCTTGGGGAAATTGGGCTCATGATAGACCCAAATTGGGCCGAATGGATCAGCCCATTCGGACCCAGATTTCTTGGCCAGCGGTGGCACCACCTGGGTCGGCGGTAGCACCGCCCAGGGCTCAGTCTCCGAGCTAGGCTGGGCGGTGCAACCTCCCCTGACAGGCGGTGGAATTGCCTGAGCTCAGTCTCCGAGCTCTACCAAGTGGTGCAACCGCCCCTGACAAGAGATAGCACCGCCCACAGGCTCAGTCTTCGAGCTCTACCAAGCGGTGCAATCGCCAGACCCCAAAATTTCGAGAGATAACAGTTTTGAGCTCAGAATTCAAACTAGTTTGAGGCCTATAAATACCCCACACTTTCAGCAATGAAAGGCACCCAAAAAGCACCAAAATCCTGATCTTACTCTGTGATTTTTAGAGCTCAAAAGTGTTGTATGAGTTAAAAGTTCTCCTTCCTCTTTTCTTCCAAGTTTTGATCTGTCAAGAGAGGAAAGAAAATTCTGTAAGCGTTGTCTCCTAAGCCCGTCAAAAGGAGTGAAACTGTAAAAGGGTGATTGGCCTTCACCTATCGAAGAAAGGCCTCTAGTGGACGTCGGTGATGTCATCGGAGGAGGAAGCCAAAAGTGGATGTAGGTCAAGATTGACCGAACCACTCTAAATCTCGGTTTACATTTACTTTGAGCATCTTATCTTTATTGCAAATCTCCTCAGTAGCTTACTACCTTCTACTCATTTACGAACGTGTTTCATAGTTAAGTATTTTCCGAATCGGCGCTAAGATGGAAATCGATTTTATCGTACGAATGCAGTTTTAAACGTCGAAAGTTTTTCGCTGCACTAATTCACCCCCCCCCCCTCCTTCTTAGTGCTCTCGATCCTAATAGTTGGTATCAGAGCTCGGTATTTCTCATTTCGGATTTACACCCAAGAGAAATGGATCTTCATGGCTTTCAAGAGGGCTTATCGGTTGTTCGTCCACCGTTGTTTAACGGATTGGACTACACTTATTGGAAAACTCGAATGAGAGTTTACTTAATGATGCTTTGGTGATCATGTCTAAAATGTTATAAGATTCACTAGCTTGCATGATGTAAAACTTGCTATATTGAACATCACCAAGAAATGATATCTTGCAGAAGCAAAAAGTTAACTTGCACATGTAGCAAAACTTATATTTCAAGAAGCAAGAGTTGCTTTCTTGAACATCTCAAAATTACTAGCTTACGTGTCTTAAAATTGTAAACTTGCCATCGTACTACCATGATGATGAGCATGCCTTATCTTCATGATTGTATTTGAAAAACTATGGCAAAAATACGTCCTAATGATTGAACATGATAAAATTATTTTTTGAACTTTCTTAATTGAATGATCAAATCACTTGATTGGCATAATGATTTTACAAAATTACATGTTGGAAATTATGTGCTTGAATACAAAACTTCCATGATAACAAGCATGCTTTACCTTCATGATTGTAATTGAATATCTATAGCAAAACCTTGTCCGAATGCAAGAAAGAGTCAAATTTCATTTTCGGATTCTCTTGATCCTAACATATCAAGTTTACTCTCTTCCGAACTTAACAAGCATATGTCATATCAAGTTTAGTTCATATCATTGATTTTTGGCATATGTAATCAACTAGCAAATACATCTCTCATACACATATCATGTGAAAAATATTCTTTTGAGAAATGGATTTGATGAATATGGATGAAAGTGTTTTTACTTGCAAGGATTTGTTTCACATACATATCTTGATCCTTGTAAAAATGAAGCATGATTTAATCTCTCATCGATTTTAACTTCACTTAAAATAAACTCACAAATAGCATGTATCACAAATAGTCTTCCTCCTTCATGCAAAAAGATAATAACAGATAAAAAGGAAGAAGTTTTCAAAGCTATCTCCATGTCATATTTTCCTTGAGATGTTTGTATAATTGATATCCTATCACTCACTGTTGGAAACTGACATGAACCTAGTTATGACATGAATAATTACAAGCACTTATGCTTAAAATTTGCTTATATCGTTCTCCTTTTTGTTGATGAAAAAGGGGGAGAAATATATGAATTGATGCTATGAACACTAATGTTATGCTTGCATCATCAAGAGATATATGAATTGATATGATTACCATATTTGCAATGCTTGCATCATCAAGAGATATATGAATTGATGCTATGATTGCCAAACCTGCATTATGCCATGTTTGCATCATGCGTTAAGATATCAAGAACTTGTATCGTAATTTTACGCATTGATATCTTACCATGTGATGAAATGCTACAATTGATAAACACTTGAAATGTTTGCGTTATGATATCAAAAGCTTACATCGCAATTTTACATGTTGATATTTGATAATAGCAAACTTGCATGATGATAAAACTTGATATTATGTTTTTCATGCAATGAGTTGAACCAATATCACAAACACTTGATTGTGGTACTTCTCCTTTTTGTTGATGACAAAGGGGGAGAAGTATGTTGATGACATGACATGTTATGCATAAGTTTATGCATAAGTTTATGATGAAATGTTGCTTGGACTTTTGAATCCAAGAGTTTCTATCAATATGACATATTGATAGGGGGAGTTTGTTTAAACTCTAGGAGTTAAGGTTAACTCCGTCATCAAGTAGTTGTCATCATCAAAAAGGGGGAGATTGTTGAATCTCGTATTTTGATGATGAAACCACTTGATATATGTTTATGATTTAATCTACGTTTTGAGTGACGCAGGATGCTTCGATTAGTATGAGACAATTAAAGCAGGAAAATCATGTTGTGCCAGAGGAACATGTCAGAAGATTGGATGTCGGGCCGATGGATCGGCCGACGTATCGACAAAAGGCTTCGAGCCGTGGACTCGGGCATCGGGCCAATAAGAGCGGGTATTGTGCCAAGGATATCGGAGTTGCGGAGTCAACAGGCCAATTGGGCAATAGGCCGCAAGAGAGGACGATGAGCCGAAGAATCGAACGAAGCGTCGAGGGACCAATGACATGCCAGACAACTTGGTTTATAGCTTAGGATTAATTGTCTAGATCGAAGTTTTATTTTAAGTGTGCAGGATTAACTACGATGAAAATAAGATATGCAACAGGAGTTGCGCCGGAGTCAAGACAATGATCACGTTCGGAGTTCGAGAGTTCGACGGAAGTTCGGACAGTCGTCGGAGGTTCTGCGGGAACAAATTCGAGAAGTCCATAAGCTTGCCAAAGAAGCTCGTCGAAACTCGCCAAGTGGATTGTCGCAAGTCCAGGAGTTTGCTGGAAGTCCGCAGGAGCATCACCGAGGGTTCATCGGATGATCGACGGAAGTTCGCCGGAAGAAGCGATTGACGCACCGGAGCAAGTTGCAGTAAATATCTTAGGAAAAATCGTAGTTAGCACAATGATTAAGTTGGAAATGGGAGGTGATCCCATTAACTTGATCTTGGGGCAATTGGGCCCCTGAAAAACTCAAATTGGGCTGAATGGATCAACCCATTCGGACCCTGATTTCTGGCGGGAGGTGCAACCGCCCAAGCCAAGAGGTAGCACCGCCTAAGCTAAGTCTCCGAGCGAGACTAGGCGGTGCAATCGCCCTAGCCAGGAGATGGCACCGCCTGGGCTCAGTCTCCGAACGAGATTGGGTGGTCTAACCTCCCCTGACAGGAGGTGGCACCGCCTGGGCTCGGTCTCCGAGCACTGGCCGAGCGGTGCAACCGCCTCAGTCAGGAGGTTGCACCACCTGAGCTTAGTCTTCGAGCTCTGGCAGGAGGTTTAACCGCCCCTAACAGGAGGTAGCACCGCCTAGAGGCTCAGTCTTCGAGCTCTGCTAGGCGGTGCAACTGCTCCAGTCAGGAGGTGCAACCGCCTAATCCCAGAATTTCGGGAATTGACGGTTTTAAGCTCCAAATTTGAACTGGGTTGGGGCCTATAAATACCCCACCCATTCAGCACTGAAAGGGAATGAACTTACACCGAAATCATGATCTTTTTCTATGATTCTTAGAGCTCAAAATTGTTGTAAAGGCCAAAAGTTCTTCTCCCTCTTTTCTTCCAAGTTTCGAGTTGTAAAAAGAGGAGAGAAAATTCTGTAAGGGTTGTCTCCTAAGCCCGTCAAAAGGAGTGAAACTGTAAAAGGGTGGTTGGCCTTCGCCTATTGAAGGAAGGCCTCTAGTTGACGTCGGTGACCTCGTCGGTGGAGGAAGCCAAAAGTGGAGTAGGTCAAGATTGACCGAACCACTCTAAATCTCGGTTTGCATTTACTTTGAGCATCTTATCTTTACTGCAAATCTCCTCAATAGCTTACTGCCTTCTGTGTTTTTACGAACGTGTTTCAAAGTTCAGTGCTTTCCGAATCGGGGTTTAAGACGCAAATCAGTTTTATCGTACGAATGTCGTATTTCAGTTTGCGCTTACATTCCGATTTCCATTATAACTGCAAACTGCCTTTATATCTTTGCTTTAACTGCATCTCTCCTTATCTCAAGTTAAAGTTGTAATATCCCTCACTTTTGAAAATTATTAATAAGAAACTATATGTAAATTTGAGGACCTATATGTAAATATAAAAATTTCAAGGACTAAACTGCTAAGTTACAAAATGAAAAGAAAATAAAGAAAACCGAAAATTTCGGTTATATCCCACCGCCTCCCACGCTCTCTCTGTTTCTTCGAGAAACGGAGAGAAGCGGTGGGGCGTGGGGAGAAGAAGAAGAGAAGTAGAGGGAGAAGGGAAGAAGAGGGAAAAGAAGAGAGGAGGAAGAGGGAGAAGAGAAGAAAAGAAGAAGAAGAAGAAGAAGAGAGGGAAGATGGAGAGGAGAGGGAGAGGCAGCAGCAGCAGCTAGGGCTGCTGCACCTCTGTTTCCCGCAGGTGGAAACAGAGGAGAGGATGTGTGGGACGTTGGGGAGGAGAAGGGAAGAAGAAGAAGAAGAAGAAGAAGAAGAAGAAGAGAGGAGGATAGCTGCGGCAAGGCTGCAGCGAGGAGGTGTGTGGCGTTGGGGAGGAAAAAAGGAAGAGGAGAAGAAGAGAAGGAGAAGAAGAGGGAAAAGAGAGGGAAGAGGGAGAGGAGCGAGAGGTGGCAGCAGCTAGGGCTGCAGCACCTCTGTTTCCTGCAGGTGGAAACAGAGGAGAGGTGTGGGGCATTCGAAGAGGAGAAGAAGAAGAAGAGGAAAAGAAGAGGAAGAGGAAGCAGGAGAAGAGGTTGTGATACCTCTGTTTCCTGCAGAGGAAACAGAGGAGGGAAGTAGAAGAGGAGAAGAAGAAGAGAAGGGAAAGGAGGAGCTGCGGCTGCGGCGGTGGAAGCTGCAGCTGGAAGAGAAGGAGAGGAAGAGATGGTGAGGAAGAAGAGAAGAAGTAGAAGCGGGTGAAGAGGCGACACCTCTGTTTCCTGCAGGAGGAAACAGAGGAAAGGAGGTGCTGTTCGTCGGGGAGAAGAAGGGGAGGAAGGAGAAGAAGAGAAGAAGAAGAAAGGAAGGAGGAGGAAGAGGAGAAGGGAAAGAAGTAGCTGCGGCTGTGGCTGTGGCAGCTGTAGCTGTGGCAGGGAAAGAGGAAGAGGAAGGAAGAAGGGAAGGGGAGGAAGAAGAGAAGGGGAAGAGAAGGGGCTGCGGCTGCTGCGATGGCAGCTGCAGTTGGAAGAGAAGAAGGAGAGGAAGATGAGCAGGGGAGGAAGAAGAGGTTGTGGCCGCGGCTGAGACTGCGACTGCAACCGTGCAGCTGGGAAAGAAGAGAAGGAAAGAAAGAAGAAGAGAAAGGAAAAGGGAAGAAGAGAGGAAGAGGAGAAGGAGAGGCAGCTGTGGCAGTGGCAGCTGCAGCTGGAAGAGAAGGAGAGGAAATAGAGCAAGGGAGAAAGAAAAGGCTGCGGCTGTGGTGGCTGCGGCCATGGTTGCGACTGCGATTGCGGCAGTTGCAGCTGGGAAAGAAAAGAAAGAAAAGGGGGAAAAAGGGGCTGCGGAAGGGATTGCGGCCACAGCGGCAGCGACTGCGTATGCAGCAGCTGTGTCTGCGAAAGAAGAGGAGGAAGGAAGGTAGTGCGGTGGAAGGGGCTGCGATTGTGGTAGCGGTAGCGGCGGCGGCTGTGGTAGCTACGTTTGGGAAAGAAAAAGAAGGAATGAGAGTAATAGAGAGCAGGTGACTATGCCTCGATGTTCGACACGTGGTGTAGTTGCGAAGAAAGGAAGAAAACGGGAGCACAAAACGAAACAGAGAGGACACGGAGGAAAAGTAGAAGGATTTGGGCTAGCACCTTCTTTGGATCTTCGGATCGAAATCTTTGAAAGGCAAGTTCCCTGATCGTTTCTCCTATAATTACTTTGATATTTCTTATTGCAAGTTCCCGATTCGTTCCTCCTGTAATTGTTCTAATCTTTCCTATTGCAAGTATCTTGATCTTTCCTCACTGTAATTTGATCTCTACATTTGATTTGAATATGTGGAACTTGAATTGTTCTAGCCTTGCATTTGATATATCTCTTGTTTAGACATATTGATCCGAATCTATGCAACTTCTGATATTCTGACCCTTCTACTATGTTATAGCTATAACTTCATGTATTGACCTCTGATTTGGACGAAACTTATTTGATCAGAATATAGACTCATAAACATTTGTTTTGATAGCTTAGTTTAAGAATTTGGAGTGAGTTTGTCTGCCCAAACTTCTGTTTCCAATGAGCCTATAGATTCTGCAAAACAGGGATCGTAATTTCTGACCTTTTGATACTGAACTGCTTATAAGTCCCTGTTGCAAACATTGATTTACTCAAAGCTTATTTCATTGGAAACCAGACTCATAGATATTTCTTTTGATATATGGATTGAAAGATTTGGAATCCAAACACCTGCCCAATTACTTGTTGAATCTGACATTATGAATTCTGCCAAACAGAGATTTTGTTCTACGACCCTTGTTTACCAAATTATTTGTAACTCTCTCTATTGGACAGTTCAATTCATATGAAGTATGTTTTATCTGAAAGTATAATCCAATGATATATTTCTGAGTCAATTGGAGCACGATTGATAGTTTGAATCATTTGTTCAATGTGCCTCTTGTATTCTGCCAGAAATCGAGCTTTGGTTGATTTCTAATATTCTGGTTTCATTCCTTTGAAAATTGATATCCTTTAGCTTTCTTATTCAATTGAGCTTTATAATACTACTCTGAATTCTTGTATGCTCTTGTCCTTAAAGTTATTTGCATTCTTGAAAACTATTGTGTAACGTTTAAGCTATATCATATTTACTTCTATAGGCACATGTATAACCCATGATTCCGCATTTGCTTTCGATGTGTGCCTATTCTAGTTTCATTCCTTTGGATATTGAATTCTTCTAACCTTCTTATTTGAATTGAGCTAAATATGATTGCTTGGATTCCCTGTATACTCTTGCTTCCATTTCATTCCTAATATGAATACATTTGTGAGAGATTTGTTCCTTGCAGCATATTGTCTTGAAAAGGCACATGTACGTTTTGTTGTTCCGCGTGTGCTTCCGATATATGCTACTTATTGTTGAAACTGCCCTTTTGTACTCTGGTGTGTGGGATTGTCTAGACCTTTGCCATAAATGGTAAAGGGTATGCGCTATTTGCCCGCTATGTGGGGTCCCGTTATGTGTGATATTCTGGGCCTTTGCCAGAAATGGTAAAGGGTATGCGCTTGTTGCCCGCTGTGTGGGTATGTGATTAGAGCCTGCGATGCTCTGCCGGCCCCCTTTGACTTCACCTAGACGTGGGTGGATGGAGCTCCCAGACGTGGGAGACTTTTGTCAGGTGGTCATTCAAAAATGGATGAATCACATTCTGACTGAGATCCCACTACACCTTCTGTATGTTTGATATGATATCCAGAGCTTTGGTTATGTATTTTTGTACATGCTTTGGATAAGATTGATATGTTTGCAACGTCAAAGACGACGTTTGAGCTTCTGTACGGCATTTGTTATTGATATGCTCTGAAATGTTTCATCCACTGTTGATATATTTCGAAATGTTCCATATGTCGTTGATATGCTCCGGAACACTTCATACGCCATTGATATGCTCCAATTACTCTGTGCTCCATTTGCTATGAACTGATATGTTCTGAAATGTCCTATCTGCCATTGATATGCTCCAATTACTCTGTGCTCCATTTGCTATGAACTGATATGTTCTGAAATGTCCTATCTACCATTGATATGCTCCAATTACTCTGTGCTCCATTTGCTATGAACTGATATGTCCTGAAATGTCCTATCTGCCATTGATACGCTCCAATTACTCTGTGCTCCATTTGCTATGAACTGATATGTTCTGAAATGTCCTATCTGCCATTGATATGCTCTAATTACTCTGTGCTCCATTTGCTATGAACTGATATGTTCTGAAATGTCCTATCTGCCATTGATATGCTCCAATTACTCTGTGCTCCATTTGCTATGAACTGATATGTTCTGAAATATCCTATCTGCCATTGATATGCTCCAATTACTCTGTGCTCCATTTGTTATGAATCAAATATGTTTTGAATGACCTGATACATATGATTTTGTATCTAATGAGATGGTATCCTTGAGAATTTTTGTATTCTGCCTTACATTATGATACCTTACTCGTTTGAAACCGTTCCTTTTGTTCTGAATATGTTTTCTCACTTGCTGAGCCGTTTTTGGCTCACTCCGTTGTTATATAAATATTTCATGTCAGCGTGTCACTCTTCGAGATGTTTGATTTGGGCTGAGGCAGTGGATAGCTATTCAGAATTATGGGCAAGTCTCGTTGGTTGTTATGCTATTGTTGTATAAGCATATTTTGTATGTAATGAATTGTTCTAATGATCGAAATGGATATACTGTGTAAAAGTGTTAGAAGATCTCTCTTATTTGGAATTTTGGAATGTTAAGTCTAATTTATGACGATATGAACTTGTGGTGAATAGTTGGAGTTCTGATTGTATAATTTATTTAGCTTGTGGATTTATAAATGTTGTTCATGTTTGTCAAGTTGGCTTGGGTTGCCATAAATGTGAATTATCGAGTGATGTGATATATGATTTTAAAATGCACAGGTTTTATGGATGTGAATTTGATTGAATGTTTTTCAGTGTCCTCAAACGTTAGTTTGGATCCTGGATTGGTCTGTGATGAAAATTTTAAAAATTATGGATATTTTGAGGGGCGTGACAGAGGTGGTATCAGAGCATGGTTTAAGGATTACTGAAATATTTGATATGTTGATGTGCAAAATATATTGAGGTCTAATGAACTTTAGTGATTGGTGGAAAATTTTCTTAGATGCATTTTAGGAATCTGGGATGATGAGGACATTTGGTCCTCCTATTTCATTTGTTTCAGATTAATTAAGTGGGATGAAAGGGGTAATCGGGGATATTGAATCAGAGTGGCGCAGCGGAAGCATGGTGGACCTAATTTCATTGGTGGTATAAAAATGAATGATGCAAATAGAGAAGATATTTAGTGTACAAAATTGTTTTGATGATCGAAAGATTTCTTTTGCCACCTTATATTAGAAGTAGAGGCTGATCATTAATGGCAATAATGAAAAGAATTTTTGGAGATCAGGGGCAAGAATGATAAGGACAAGTTTTCCAATAAAAATATAATTGGAAATGAATCAGAAAGTGATAATAAGAGGGTCAAGACATTTGGATTTGAAAAGGGAAGTCACCACAAAAGACTCAAGCATGTGTGAATTGCAAGTTAAATTATGAAACAAGTTTGTGTTGGTGGGTAACTGGAGTCTATTTGCTTGTAGAAAGTTGGATCATAAAACAAAAGACTGCCATTTGAACAAGAAGAAAGAGTCACTGCCTCATAAATCATCAGCCCATGTCAGAGTGTATGCTATCACTGAATATGATTCTAAAACTTCTGAATTAGTGGTCGAAGGTATTATGCATATTTATGAAAGAATGCAAATATTTGTTTGAACATGGGTTCTATCTACGATTTGATTCGTAACATATTGCCTATCACTTGGGTATTCAACCTAGACCACTGTATTATGTGATATATGTAAAATACGATAATTGAAGATTCTTTGATAACGAACTGGAAATCTGGTCCTCTTGTCTGATTTTTATTGGAGAACTTGAACTTTTGCCGATTTAGTTCTCCTAGAGTTTTGGAGTTATGATATTATACTTGGTATGGATTGACTATCTTCCTATCATACCAGTATGGATTGATATATAACAAAAGATCACTTTTTGTACATTTGATCAGTCGATCTTTTATTTTGAAAGTATTGGACATGATTTATCTCCTTGCCTAATGTATCCCAGAATGACTTGCTTGGATTACCTCCAAACGTGACTTTGCTTTTGATTTGGCCTTTAGGATAATCCCAATATCTAAGCCTCTCTGCAGAATGATATCATTGAGTAAGTGGAATTAGAAAAACAACTACAAGGATTATTAAATGAGGATTTTATTTGGTTTAATATTTTATCATGGGGTGCTCTAGGGTTAGTTAAAAAGAAGGATGGAACATTGAGGCTTCGTATTGATTATGGATAGTTGAATCAGGTGATCATCAAAAACGAGTATTTTCTGAAGTAACGACTTGCTTGATTAATTACAGGGTTCGCAAGTATTTTTAGAAATTGATTGAAGGTCGGGTTACCGTCTATTGAGGAACAAGGAGGAGAATATTTCAGTCATTCTTGGATAATTATGTCATTATATTGTATTGATGAAATTATTTGAGAGTAGGAGAAGGAAATAAAGATATCATAATCCTCATCTTTTCGTTGATTGAGCTATGATCAATTTAGAGGACTAAATTTTTTTTTAAGGAGGGGAGAGTGTAATATCCCTCACTTTTGAAAATTATTAATAAGAAACTATATGTAAATTTGAGGACCTATATGTAAATATAAAAATTTCTAGGACTAAACTGCTAAGTTACAAAATGAAAAGAAAAAAAAGAAAACCAAAAATTTCGGTTATATCCCACCGCCTCCCACGCTCTCTCTGTTTCTCGAAGAAATAGAGAGAAGCGGTGGGGCGTGGGGAGAAGAAGAAGAAGAGAAGTAGAGGAAGAAGGGAAGAAGAGGGAAAAGAAGAGAGGAGGAAGAGGGAGAAGAGAAGAAAAGAAGAAGAAGAAGAAGAAGAGAGGGAAGATGGAGAGGAGAGGGAGAGGCAGCAGCAGCAGCTAGGGCTGCTGCACCTCTGTTTCCCGCAGGTGGAAACAGAGGAGAGGATGTGTGGGACATTGGGGAGGAGAAGGGAAGAAGAAGAAGAAGAAGAAGAAGAGAGGAGGATAGCTGCGGCAAGGCTGCAGCGAGGAGGTGTGTGGCGTTGGGGAGGAAAAAAGGAAGAGGAGAAGAAGAGAAGGAGAAGAAGAGGGAAAAGAGAGGGAAGAGGGAGAGGAGCGAGAGGTGGCAGCAGCTACGGCTGCAGCACCTCTATTTCCTGCTGGTGGAAACAGAGTAGAGGTGTGGGGCGTTCGAAGAGGAGAAGAAGAAGAAGAGGAAAAGAAGAGGAAGAGGAAGCAGGAGAAGAGGTTGTGATACCTCTGTTTCCTGCAGAGGAAACAGAGGAGGGAAGTAGAAGAGGAGAAGAAGAAGAGAAGGGAAAGGAGGAGCTGCGGCTGCGGTGGTGGAAGTTGCAGCTGGAAGAGAAGGAGAGGAAGAGATGGTGAGGAAGAAGAGAAGAAGTAGAAGCGGGTGAAGAGGCGACACCTCAGTTTCCTGCAGGAGGAAACAGAGGAAAGGAGGTGCTGTTCGTCGGGGAGAAGAAGGGGAGGAAGGAGAAGAAGAGAAGAAGAAGAAAGGAAGGAGGAGGAAGAGGAGAAGGGAAAGAAGTAGCTGCGGCTGCGGCTGTGGCAGCTGCAGCTGTGGCAGGGAAAGAGGAAGAGGAAGGAAGAAGGGAAGGGGAGGAAGAAGAGAAGGGGAAGAGAAGGGGCTGCGGCTGCTGCGATGGCAGCTGCAGTTGGAAGAGAAGAAGGAGAGGAAGATGAGCAGGGGAGGAAGAAGAGGTTGTGGCCGCGGCTGAGGCAGCGACTGCAACCGTGCAACTGGGAAAGAAGAGAAGGAAAGAAAGAAGAAGAGAAAGGAAAAGGGAAGAAGAGAGGAAGAGGAGAAGGAGAGGTAGCTGTGGCAGTGGCAGCTGCAGCTGGAAGAGAAGGAGAGGAAATAGAGCAGGGGAGAAAGAAAAGGCTGCGGCTGTGGTGGCTACGGCCATGGTTGCGACTGCGACTGCGGCAGTTGCAGCTGGGAAAGAAAAGAAAGAAAAGGGGGAAAAAGGGGCTGCGGAAGGGATTGCGGCCACAGCGGCAGCGACTGCGTATGCAGCAGCTGTGTCTGCGAAAGAAGAGGAGGAAGGAAGGTAGTGCGGTGGAAGGGGCTGCGATTGTGGCAGCGGTAGCGGCGGCGGCTGTGGCAGCTACGTTTGGGAAAGAAAAAGAAGGAATGAGAGTAATAGAGAGCAGGTGACTATGCCTCGATGTTCGACACGTGGTGTAGTTGCGAAGAAAGGAAGAAAACGGGAGCACAAAACGAAACAGAGAGAGAACACGGAGGAAAAGTAGAAGGATTTGGGCTAGCACCTTCTTTGGATCTTCGGATCGAAATCTTTGAAAGGCAAGTTCCCTGATCGTTTCTCCTATAATTGCTTTGATATTTCTTATTGCAAGTTCCCGATTCGTTCCTCCTGTAATTGTTCTAATCTTTCCTATTGCAAGTATCTTGATCTTTCCTCACTGTAATTTGATCTCTACATTTGATTTGAATATGTGGAACTTGAATTGTTCTAGCCTTTCATTTGATATATCTCTTGTTTAGACATATCGATCCGAATCTATGCAACTTCTGATATTCTGACCCTTCTACTTTGTTATGGCTATAACTTCATGTATTGACCTCTGATTTGGACGAAACTTATTTAATCAGAATATAGACTCATAAACCTTTGTTTTGATAGCTTAGTTTAAGAATTCGGAGTGAGTTTGTCTGCCCAAACTTCTGTTTCAAATGAGCCTACAGATTCTACAAAACAGGGATCGTAATTTCTGACCTTTTGATACTGAACTGCTTATAAGTCCCTGTTGCAAACGTTGATTTACTCAAAGCTTATTTCATTGGAAACCAGACTCATAGATCTTTCTTTTGATATATGGATTGAAAGATTTGGAATCCAAACACCTGCCCAATTACTTGTTGAATCTGACATTATGAATTCTGCCAAACAAAGATTTTGTTCTACGACCCTTGTTTATCAAATTATTTGTAACTCTCTCTATTGGACAGTTCAATTCATATGAAGTATGTCTTATCTGAAAGTATAATCCAATGATATATTTCTGAGTCAATTGGAGCACGATTGATAGTTTGAATCATTTGTTCAATGTGCCTCTTGTATTCTGCCAGAAATTGAGCTTTGGTCGATTTCTAATATTCTGGTTTCATTCCTTTGGAAATTGATATCCTTTAGCTTTCTTATTCAATTGAGCTTTATAATACTGCTCTGAATTCTTGTATGCTCTTGTCCTTAAAGTTATTTGCATTCTTGAAAACTATTGTGTAACGTTTAAGCTATATCATATTTACTTCTATAGGCACATGTATAACCCATGATTCCGCATTTGCTTTCGATGTGTGCCTATTCTAGTTTCATTCCTTTGGATATTGAATTCTTCTAACCTTCTTATTTGAATTGAGCTAAATATGATTGCTTGGATTCCCTGTATACTCTTGCTTCCATTTCATTCCTAATATGAATACATTTGTGAGAGATTTGTTCCTTGCAGCATATTGTCTTGAAAAGGCACATGTACGTTTTGTTGTTCCGCGTGTGCTTCCGATATATGCTACTTATTGTTGAAACTGCCCTTTTGTACTCTGGTGTGTGGGATTGTCTGGACCTTTGCCATAAATGGTAAAGGGTATGCGCTATTTGCCCGCTATGTGGGGTCCCGTTATGTGGGATATTCTGGACCTTTGCCAGAAATGGTAAAGGGTATGCGCTTGTTGCCCGCTGTGTGGGTATGTGATTAGAGCCTGCGATGCTCTGCCGGCCCCCTTTAACTTCACCTAGACGTGGGTGGATGGAGCTCCCAGACGTGGGAGACTTTTGTCAGGTGGTCATTCAAAAATGGATGAATCACATTCTGACTGAGATCCCACTACACCTTCTGTATGTTTGATATGATATCCAGAGCTTTGGTTATGTATTTTTGTACATGCTTTGGATAAGATTGATATGTTTGCAACGTCAAAGACGACGTTTGAGCTTCTGTACGGCATTTGTTATTGATATGCTCTGAAATGTTTCATCCACTGTTGATATATTTCGAAATGTTCCATATGTCGTTGATATGCTCCGGAACACTTCATACGCCATTGATATGCTCCAATTACTCTGTGCTCCATTTGCTATGAACTGATATGTTCTGAAATGTCCTATCTGCCATTGATATGCTCCAATTACTCTGTGCTCCATTTGTTATGAACTAATATGTTCTGAAATGTCCTATCTGCCATTGATATGCTCCAATTACTCTGTGCTCCATTTGCTATGAACTGATATGTTCTGAAATGTCCTATCTGCCTTTGATATGCGCCAATTACTCTGTGCTCCATTTGCTATGAACTGATATGTTCTGAAATGTCCTATCTGCCATTGATTTGCTCTAATTACTCTGTGCTCCATTTGCTATGAACTGATATGTTCTGAAATGTCCTATCTGCCATTGATATGCTCCAATTACTCTGTGCTCCATTTGCTAATAACTGATATGTTCTGAAATATCCTATCTGCCATTGATATGCTCCAATTACTCTGTGCTCCATTTGTTATGAATCAAATATGTTTTGAATGACCTGATACATATGATTTTGTATCTAATGAGATGGTATCCTTGAGAATTTTTGTATTCTGCCTTAGATTATGATACCTTACTCGTTTGAAACCGTTCCTTTTGTTCTGAATATGTTTTCTCACTTGTTGAGTCGTTTTTGGCTCACTCCGTAGTTATATAAATCTTTCGGTCAGCGTGTCACTCTTCGTGATGTTTGATTTGGGCTGAGGCAGTGGATAGCTATTCAGAATTATGGGCAAGTCTCATTGGTTGTTATGTTATTGTTGTATAAGCATATTTTGTATGTAATGAATTGTTCTAATGATCGAAATGGATATACTGTGTAAAAGTGTTAGAAGATCTCTCTTATTTGTAATTTCGGAATGTTAAGTCTAATTTATGACGATATGAACTTGTGGTGAATAGTTAGAGTTCTGATTGTATAATTTATTTAGCTTGTGGATTTATAAATGTTGTTCATGTTTGTCAAGTTGGCTTGGGTTGCCATAAATGTGAATTATCGAGTGATGTGATATATGATTTTAAAATGCACAGGTTTTATGGATGTGAATTTGATTGAATGTTTTTCAGTGTCCTCAAACGTTAGTTTGGATCCTGGATTGGTCTGTGATGAAAATTTTAAAAATTATGGATATTTTGAGGGGCGTGACAGAGGTGGTATCAGAGCATGGTTTGAGGATTACTGAAATATTTGATATGTTGATGTGCAAAATATATTGAGGTCTAATGAACTTTAGTGATTGGTGGAAAATTTTCTTTGATGCATTTTAGGAATCTGGGATGATGAGGACATTTGGTCCTCCTATTTCATTTATTTCAGATTAATTAAGTGGGATGAAAGGGGTAATCGAGGATATTGAATCAGAGTGGCACAGCGGAAGCATGGTGGACCTAATTTCATTGGTGGTATAAAAATGAATGATGCAAATAGAGAAGATATTTGGTGTACAAAATTGTTTTGATGATCGAAAGATTTCTTTTGCCACCTTATATTAGAAGTAGAGGCTGATCATTAATGGCAATAATGAAAAGAATTTTTGGAGATCAGGGGCAAGAATGATAAGGACAAGTTTTCCAATAAAAATATAATTGGAAATGAATCAGAAAGTGATAATAAGAGGGTCAAGACATTTGGATTTGAAAAGGGAAGTCACCACAAAAGACTCAAGCATGTGTGAATTGCAAGTTAAATTATGAAACAAGTTTGTGTTGGTGGGTAACTGGAGTCTATTTGCTTGTAGAAAGTTGGATCATAAAACAAAAGACTGCCATTTGAACAAGAAGAAAGAGTCACTGCCTCATAAATCATCAGCCCATGTCAGAGTGTATGCTATCACTGAATATGATTCTAAAACTTCTGAATTAGTGGTCGAAGGTATTATGCATGTTTATGAAAGAATGCAAATATTTGTTTGAACATGGGTTCTATCTACGATTTGATTCGTAACATGTTGCCTATCACTTGGGTATTCAACCTAGACCACTGTATTATGTGATATATGTAAAATACGATAATTGGAGATTCTTTGATAACGAACTGGAAATCTGGTCCTCTTGTCTGATTTTTATTGGAGAACTTGAACTTTTGCCGATTTAGTTCTCCTAGAGATTTGGAGTTATGATATTATACTTGGTATGGATTGACTATCTTCCTATCATACCAGTATGGATTGGTATATAACAAAAGATCACTTTTTGTACATTTGATCAGTCGATCTTTTATTTTGAAAGTATTGGACATGATTTATCTCCTTGCCTAATGTATCCCAGAATGACTTGCTTGGATTACCTCCAAACGTGACTTTGCTTTTGATTTGGCCTTTAGGATAATCCCAATATCTAAGCCTCTCTGCAAAATGATATCATTGAGTAAGTGGAATTAGAAAAACAACTACAAGGATTATTAAATGAGGATTTTATTTGGTTTAATATTTTATCATGGGGTGCTCTAGGGTTAGTTAAAAAGATGGATGGAACATTGAGGCTACGTATTGATTATGGATAGTTGAATCAGGTGATCATCAAAAACGAGTATTTTCTGAAGTAACGACTTGCTTGATTAATTACAGGGTGCGCAAGTATTTTTAGAAATTGATTGAAGGTCGGGTTACCGTCTATTGAGGAACAGGGAGGAGAATATTTCAGTCACTCTTGGATAATTATGTCATTATATTGTATTTATGAAATTATTTGAGAGTAGGAGAAGGAAATAAAGATATCATAATCTTCATCTTTTCGTTGATTGAGCTATGATCAATTTAGAGGACTAAATTTTTTTTTAAGGAGGGGAGAGTGTAATATCCCTCACTTTTGAAAATTATTAATAAGAAACTATATGTAAATTTGAGGACCTATATGTAAATATAAAAATTTTAAGGACTAAACTGCTAAGTTACAAAATGAAAAGAAAATAAAGAAAACCGAAAATTTCGGTTATATCCCACCGCCTCCCACGCTCTCTCTGTTTCTCGAAGAAACAGAGAGAAGCGGTGGGGCGTGGGGAGAAGAAGAAGAGAAGTAGAGGGAGAAGGGAAGAAGAGGGAAAAGAAGAGAGGAGGAAGAGGGAGAAGAGAAGAAAAGAAGAAGAAGAAGAAGAGAGGGAAGATGGAGAGGCGAGGGAGCGGCAGCAGCAGCAGCTAGGGCTGCTGCACCTCTGTTTCCCGCAGGTGGAAACAGAGGAGAGGATGTGTGGGACGTTGGGGAGGAGAAGGGAAGAAGAAGAAGAAGAGAGGAGGATAGCTGCGGCAAGGCTGCAGCGAGGAGGTGTGTGGCGTTGGGGTGGAAAAAAGGAAGAGGAGAAGAAGAGAAGGAGAAGAAGAGGGAAAAGAGAGGGAAGAGGGAGAGGAGCGAGAGGTGGCAGCAGCTAGGGCTGCAGCACCTCTGTTTCCTGCAGGTGGAAACAGAGGAGAGGTGTGGGGCGTTCGAAGAGGAGAAGAAGAAGAAGAGGAAAAGAAGAGGAAGAGGAAGCAGGAGAAGAGGTTGTGATACCTCTGTTTCCTGCAGAGGAAACAGTGGAGGGAAGTAGAAGAGGAGAAGAAGAAGAGAAGGGAAAGGAGGAGCTGCGGCTGCGGCGGTGGAAGCTGCAGCTGGAAGAGAAGGAGAGGAAGAGATGGTGAGGAAGAAGAGAAGAAGTAGAAGCGGGTGAAGAGGCGACACCTCTGTTTCCTGCAGGAGGAAACAAAGGAAAGGAGGTGCTGTTCGTCGGGGAGAAGAAGGGGAGGAAGGAGAAGAAGAGAAGAAGAGAAGAAGAAGAAAGGAAGGAGGAGGAAGAGGAGAAGGGAAAGAAGTAGCTGCGGCTGCGGCTGTGGCAGATGCAGCTGTGGCAGGGAAAGAGGAAGAGGAAGGAAGAAGGGAAGGGGAGGAAGAAGAGAAGGGGAAGAGAAGGGGCTGCGGCTGCTGCGATGGCAGCTGCAGTTGGAAGAGAAGAAGGAGAGGAAGATGAGCAGGGGAGGAAGAAGAGGTTGTGGCCGCGGCTGAGGCTGCGACTACAACCGTGCAACTGGGAAAGAAGAGAAGGAAAGAAAGAAGAAGAGAAAGGAAAAGGGAAGAAGAGAGGAAGAGGAGAAGGAGAGGCAGCTGTGGCAGTGGCAGCTGCAGCTGTAAGAGAAGGAGAGGAAATAGAGCAGGGGAGAAAGAAAAGGTTGTGGCTGTGGTGGCTGCGGCCATGGTTGCGACTGCGACTGCGGCAGTTGCAGCTGGGAAAGAAAAGAAAGAAAAGGGGGAAAAAGGGGCTGCGGAAGGGATTGCGGCCACAGCGGCAGCGACTGCGTATGCAGCAGCTGTGTCTGCGAAAGAAGAGGAGGAAGGAAGGTAGTGCGGTGGAAGGGGCTGCGATTGTGGCAGCGGTAGCGGCGGCGGCTGTGGCAGCTACGTTTGGGAAAGAAAAAGAAGGAATGAGAGTAATAGAGAGCAGGTGACTATGCCTCGATGTTCGACACGTGGTGTAGTTGCGAAGAAAGGAAGAAAACGGGAGCACAAAACGAAACAGAGAGAGAACACGGAGGAAAAGTAGAAGGATTTGGGCTAGCACCTTCTTTGGATTTTCGGATCGAAATCTTTGAAAGGCAAGTTCCCTGATCGTTTCTCCTATAATTGCTTTGATATTTCTTATTGCAAGTTCCCGATTCGTTCCTCCTGTAATTGTTCTAATCTTTCCTATTGCAAGTATCTTGATCTTTCCTCACTGTAATTTGATCTCTACATTTGATTTGAATATGTGGAACTTGAATTGTTCTAGCCTTGCATTTGATATATCTCTTGTTTAGACATATCGATCCGAATCTATGCAACTTTTGATATTCTGACCCTTCTACTTTGTTATTGCTATAACTTTATGTATTGACCTCTGATTTGGACGAAACTTATTTGATCAGAATATAGACTCATAAACCTTTGTTTTGATAGCTTCGTTTAAGAATTCGGAGTGAGTTTGTCTGCCCAAACTTCTGTTTTAAATGAGCCTACAGATTCTGCAAAACAGGGATCGTAATTTCTGACCTTTTGATACTGAACTGCTTATAAGTCCCTGTTGCAAACATTGATTTACTCAAAGCTTATTTCATTGGAAACCAGACTCATAGATCTTTCTTTTGATATATGGATTGAAAGATTTGGAATCCAAACACCTACCCAATTACTTGTTGAATCTGACATTATGAATTCTGCCAAACATAGATTTTGTTCTACGACCCTTGTTTACCAAATTATTTGTAACTCTCTCTATTGGACAGTTCAATTCATATGAAGTATGTCTTATCTGAAAGTATAATCCAATGATATATTTCTGAGTCAATTGGAGCACGATTGATAGTTTGAATCATTTGTTCAATGTGCCTCTTGTATTCTGCCAGAAATTGAGCTTTGGTCGATTTCTAATATTCTGGTTTCATTCCTTTGGAAATTGATATCCTTTAGCTTTCTTATTCAATTGAGCTTTATAATACTGCTCTGAATTCTTGTATGCTCTTATCCATAAAGTTATTTGCATTCTTGAAAACTATTGTGTAACGTTTAAGCTATATCATATTTACTTCTATAGGCACATGTATAACCCATGATTCCGCATTTGCTTTCGATGTGTTCCTATTCTAGTTTCATTCCTTTGGATATTGAATTCTTCTAACCTTCTTATTTGAATTGAGCTAAATATGATTGCTTGGATTCCCTGTATACTCTTGCTTCCATTTCATTCCTAATATGAATACATTTGTGAGAGATTTGTTCCTTGCAGCATATTGTCTTGAAAAGGCACATGTACGTTTTTTTGTTCCGCGTGTGCTTCCGATATATGCTACTTATTGTTGAAACTGCCCTTTTGTACTCTGGTGTGTGGGATTGTCTGGACCTTTGCCATAAATGGTAAAGGGTATGCGTTATTTGCCCGCTATGTGGGGTCCCGTTATGTCGGATATTCTGGACCTTTGCCAGAAATGGTAAAGGGTATGCGCTTGTTGCCCGCTATGTGGGTATGTGATTAGAGCCTGCGATGCTCTGCCGGCCCCCTTTGACTTCACCTAGACGTGGGTGGATGGCGCTCCCAGACGTGGGAGACTTTTGTCAAGTGGTCATTCAGAAATGGATGAATCACATTCTCACTGAGATCCCACTACACCTTCTGTATGTTTGATATGATATCCAGAGCTTTGGTTATGTATTTTTGTACATGCTTTGGATAAGATTGATATGTTTGCAACATCAAAGACGACGTTTGAGCTTCTGTACGGCATTTGTTATTGATATGCTCTGAAATGTTTCATCCACTGTTGATATATTTCGAAATGTTCCATATGTCGTTGATATGCTCCGGAACACTTCATACGCCATTGATATGCTCCAATTACTCTGTGCTCCATTTGCTATGAACTGATATGTTCTGAAATGTCCTATCTGCCATTAATATGCTCCAATTAATCTGTGCTCCATTTGCTATGAACTGATATGTTCTGAAATGTCCTATCTGCCATTGATATGCTCCAATTACTCTGTGCTCCATTTGCTATGAACTGATATGTTCTGAAATGTCCTATCTGCCATTGATATGCTCCAATTACTCTGTGCTCCATTTGCTATGAACTGATATGTTCTGAAATGTCCTATCTACCATTGATATGCTCCAATTACTCTGTGCTCCATTTGCTATGAACTGATATGTTCTGAAATATCCTATCTGCCATTGATATGCTCCAATTACTCTGTGCTCCATTTGTTATGAATCAAATATGTTTTGAATGACCTGATACATATGATTTTGTATCTAATGAGATGGTATCCTTGAGAATTTTTGTATTCTGCCTTACATTATGATACCTTACTCGTTTGAAACCGTTCCTTTTGTTCTGAATATGTTTTGTCACTTGCTGAGCCGTTTTTGGCTCACTCCGTTGTTATATAAATCTTTCAGGTCAGCGTGTCACTCTTCGAGATGTTTGATTTGGGCTGAGGCAGTGGATAGCTATTCAAAATTATAGGCAAGTCTCGTTGGTTGTTATGCTATTGTTGTATAAGCATATTTTGTATGTAATGAATTGTTCTAATGATCGAAATGGATATACTGTGTAAAAGTGTTAGAAGATCTCTCTTATTTGGAATTTCAGAATGTTAAGTCTAATTTATGACGATATGAACTTGTGGTGAATAGTTGGAGTTCTGATTGTATAATTTATTTAGCTTGTGGATTTATAAATTTTGTTCATGTTTGTCAAGTTGGCTTGGGTTGCCATAAATATGAATTATCGAGTGATGTGATATATGATTTTAAAATGCACAGGTTTTATGGATGTGAATTTGATTGAATGTTTTTCAGTGTCCTCAAACGTTAGTTTGGATCCTGGATTGGTCTGTGATGAAAATTTTAAAAATTATGGATATTTTGAGGGGCATGACAAAAGTTGTTTACGAATCAGCTTTTATACCGAAATCGCTTTTATCGTACGAACGTCGTATTTCAGTTTGCACTTATATTCTGATTTCCATCATAACTGCAAACTGCGTTCATATCTTTGATGCCTCTCTCCTAGTCAAAAGTTGAAGTGATTTACGAATCGGCTTTCTTTCCAAAATCACTTCTATCGAACGAACGCAGTTTTTGATTTTAATCGCAGAAGGTTTTCCGCTACACTAATTCACACCCCCCCCCTCTTAGTGCTCTTGATCCTAACAATACCAAGGATGTCCTGTATGAGTGCTCCACTCTTTGATACCAGACTTATAGGTTTGGTTGTCTCAGATCTAGTACAGCTAGTCATTGGGAGTGGTAGTCGACCTTACGAGGGCTATTGAGTGTCTATAGAGGATCATCCACTCTCGGCATCATGAGAGAAATATCCCATGTATTCTTGCTCAGACAAATCCTTGGTCAGGGTCATTCGGGTTGAGAGAAAAAGAGTTCTCCGCCAGAATCTGATTAGAGCGAGACTCAAGAAGAAACTGTATGGGTCTGACAGCACCATGCTCGATATACGATCTCTGGGATATTAGATGGATGAGGGACTATATGTACATGGTAACTGAGGATAGACAGGTCCAATGGATTGGATTCCCTTGTATCGTCTGGGGGCTACGGTGTAGTGGCCTAGTACATCCATAGTCGATGAGTTGAGTGAATTATTATAGAGATAATAATTCACTGAGTTAGAAGGAGTTCTGACTGGTATGACTCATGGCCAGCTCGATATTGGGCCTAGAGGGTCACACACATATGGTAGGCATTGCAATGAGTAGAGGTTCGGATATGAGATATCCGACGAAGCCCTTGTCTTATTGGATATCCAATAAGCCCTTGAATTATTGGATCCCATATACGAGATCCAATAAGTGCGCATGAGAGATTATTGGATAGAGATCCACTAATCTAAAAGGCTTGGGTTATTGGATGCAGATCCAATTACCCACTAGGGGAGGATCCATTAGGGTTTGATAGGGGGCCTCTATAAATAGGAGGAATTCAGAGCCTCATAGGCTAGAGCTCTTGCTTGCCTCTCCTATTCTCCTCCACCTCTCCACCTCAGAGCAGGCTTGGAGTTTTGAGGAGCGTCGTCGTAGCCCTGTTGTGTGGATCACCACTAGAGAGGAGGACGCTTGACCTCCTTCACCCTCTCCTAAAGATCTGCAAGGAAACATGGATATACGATCTCCCTAGGTAACACAATCTACTCTATATGTAGTTTTTTAGTTTCGCGGATTTTGCGCACCCATCTTCGCACGACGACGAACATCTCTTTGGGAATCGGGGATTTTATTTTTCTTATTCTTCCGCTGCGCATGTGATGTTGCCCCCAAAATTTCCCAACAGAAACTTCCTTACTGAAGGAATGGATATATGTAGATGCTCATCCCAATGAGCTAATCATAGGAGACACATCTAAAGGGGTTCAAACTCATTCCTTTCTCCAGAATTTTTATTTAAATATCGTTTTTCTCTCCCAAATTGAACCTAAATATATTGACAATGGCTTGAAAGATGATTCATGGGTCATCACAATATAAGATGAGTTAAATCAATTTTAGAGAAATGAGCTATGGAAGTTTGTTCCGAGGCCAAATGACCATTTAGTTATTGGTACTAAATGGGTCTTTAGAAATAAGCAAGATGAACTTGGTATCGTGGTTAAAAACAAGGCTATATTAGTGGTCAAATGTTTTAACCAAGAAGATGGTATCGATTATGAAGAGACCTTCACTCCTGTGGCATAATTAGAAGCAATAAGGATGCTCCTTGTCTATCCTAGTAGTAATAATTTTAAGTTATTTCAAATAGATGTTAAAAGTATTTTTTTAATGACTTTATTTTCGAAGAAGTTTATGTTGAACAACCTCCTGGATTTGAGAATGATAATATCCCTAATCATGTATTTAAATTGACTAAAGCTCTCTATAGATTAAAACAATCCCCAAGGGCTTCTTAGTATGAGAGACTTTGCTTATTTCTTATTGAAAATAATTTCTTTAAAGGCAAGGTCGATACTGCATTATTTATCAAAAATTTTAAAAATAATTTTCTTATAGTTCAAATTTAAGTTCATGATATTATTTTCGGTTTCACGAATGAATCTCTATATGAGTTATTTACTAAAAGTATGAGTCTTAAATTTGAAATGAGCCTAATGGGGGAACTAAGATTCTTTTTAGGCTTACAAATCAAACAACTAAGTAATGGTATTTTTCTTAATCAAACAAAATATGCTTTAGATTTGCTAAAAATGTTTAATATGGATAGCTCAAAGGCTATCAACACTTCTATGAGTACCTCCACTAAGTTAGACACTAATAAAAGTGGAGAAAGTTTTGATCAAAAAGCTTATAAGGGTTTGATAGGAAGTTTACTATACCTCATCGCAACTAGATCGGATATCATGTTTAGTGTAGGACTTTGTGCTAGGTTTCAATCTAATCCTAAGATATCTCATATCAAAGTAGTTAAGAGCATACTTAGATATCTTAAAAGAACCATAAATCTAGGATTATGGTATCCAAAATCTGAGAACTTTGAATTAATTGCTTATGCTGATGTGGATTTGTTAGGATCAAGAGCGGCACTAAGAGGAGGGGTGAATTAGTGCAGCGGAAAATTTTCGTGATTTTAGAAAATTATTCGTTTCGTTTAAAACGATTCTGACGAAAATGGTTTCGATTTAATCTGTTTCGGAAAGAAGTTGAATTTGAAAGCTTTCGTAAAAGTACAAGAGAAGATTAAGGAGGTTTGTAGTAAAGTAAATTGTGCAAATGAAAAGCAAACCAGAATTTAGAGTAGTTCGGTCAATGTGACCTACATCCACTTTCGGGTTCCTCCCCCGACGAGGTCACCGGCATCCAATAAGGGCCTTCCTTCAATAGATGAAGATCAAACACCTCTTTACAGTGCTTTCTCCTTTTCTTGGGTTTAGGAGATAACCCTTACAAGTCTCACTCCACTTTCTTGGATGGTTACAAGGCTAAGAGATGAAGGAGGAGAACTCTAACTTTCACAACACTTTTATGACTCAAGAATTCAAGATTATACTTTCATGCCCTTTTATGCAAAAAAGGGTGGGGTTTTTATAGGCCCCAATTGCTTTAAAATTAGAGCCAAAAAGTGTCACATCCCTAGAATCCAGGGTACTGGCAGTACCACAGCTGTTACTGGTCGGTACTACCACCGCTGATCTGACATTGGGTGGTACCACCGCGGAATAGGGGCGATACCACCGCTGGCAGCATTGCTACTAGTAGTACCACCGCCCAGAAAACATGGGGCACTGCTTTCCAAGCGGTGCCACTGCTAACCATGTTTTCAAGGGCTGAATTGGCTAATCAATTCGGCCTAATTTAGCCCTATTAAGGGCCCAATTAGCCCCTAATTAAGTTAGTGGTATTACCTCTTAATCCTAACTTAATTTACGCTCTAACTACGATAATTAAGACATAATTACAGTGCTTCCTGTTCCGGTGCATCAATTGCTCTTCCGGCGAGCTTCCAGTGAACATCCGACGAACTCTCAGCAATATCCCGGCAAACTCCCGACAAGCTCCTGGACTTTACAATGATCTTCTTGGTGAGTTCTGATAAGCTTCTTTAGCAAGCTCTTAGACTTCTCGGTTAGTTCCGGCAGAACATCCGACGAACGTACGGACTTCCGATGAACTCTCGAACTCCCAATGAGATCTCGATCTTGACTCTGGCACAATATCTGCTTTATGTCTTACTGCTATCGTAGTTAATCCTGCACACTTTTCTCAACATATAGATTAGATCAAACAAATTATAATTGACTTCATCATCAAAATCTGAGATTCAATAGTCTCCCCTTTTTTTATGATGATAATCAATTGATGATGTAGTTAACCTTAACTCCCCCTATCTATATGTTATACTTGAGAAAAGACATTCTTGAATTCAATGTCTTTGAATTCAAGAAACAACTGATAAGATAAGTTCATTAAACTTATCAACATGCACATCATGATTCCTATCATGATCTAACATTTTCAAAATATGATACCAAGTATTTCTCAAAATGATGTAAAGGCATGACATCCATTTTCAAATATGATATTTCAAATATGAAAGATGATAAAGATAGCAATTCATCATTCTATGGCAAGATATCAATTATAAAATAGTAAGTTAAGCTCTAGATATCTTATCATAATGAAAGAAATTTATCAAGCAAACATTTCAAGTATATATGATGAAATACATTGCATAAATTTGTCACCAATTTTCTTAAATGTATTATTTCTCCTACTTTCAACAAAAAGGAGAGTAATTCAACAATACAAGTGTTATAAAAAAATTCAAGCAAGTTTTATACTCAAAAGTTCTCATCATTAAATGTTTTCAACATTAAATCGATAGATTCCATCAACTTCTCCCCTTTTGTCATCATATTTTGCATGAAATAGATGAAAGAAGATAAGGAGGGAATCCACTAAGAATAAAATTTGTGAAATGATTTGAATCAAATAAAAAATGATAAATAAGTTTTTGTTAAAATATGCTTTCATTTTGACAAATAGAAGGGATTCATGAAAAGGATTGAGATATCCATATGAAATCAAATCCCCAAGCAAATAATTATTACACACAAAAATTCATCATTCAAGGATTAAGATATTTATTGGAATTCATAAAATTCATCTTTCCCAAGAAGAATAAGGAAGAATTCATAGGAGAGGAGAATCTCATGAAGAAAAAATTCATGAATAAAACTTCATAGTGAGAAGAGCATTACATTAAATCCATTTCTCATTAAATATTCATAAGAGTGAAATCCGTGAGAGATGCATTTATCAATGACGTCCATATATCAAACATCAAGATATTTAAATGTATAAACACTTCATGCATTTATAAAATGTTTCGTCATAGCCTTTCATCACTATTTGCATGAGGTAATATCTTTAGTGCTTGTAGCACTCAAAAGTTTAGAACCCGACAAAAGGAGAAATAGCTGTAAAAGGTGGTTGGCCTTCGTCTATTGAAGGAAAGCCTTTAGTGGACGCTAGAGACCTCATCGAAAGAGGAATCCGAAAGTGGATGTAAGTCATATTAACCGAACCATTCTAAATTCTGGTTTGCTTTTCATATGTATAATTTACATTACTGTAAATCTCCTTAATCCTCTCTTGCACTTTTACGGAAGCTTTCAAGTTCATATTATCTCTGAAACGGATTGAATTAAAACCATTTTCGTCATAATCAGTTTTAATCAAAACCAATATTTTTTCGAAATCGAAAAAGTTTTTCGCTGCACTAATTCACCCCCCCCCCCCCCCCCCCCCCCACTTAGTGCCACTCTTGATCCTAATAATTGGTATCAGAGCTAGGTTCACTCTCATTTGTCTTTAAACCTAAGAGAGGTGGTATTTACTGGCAACCTAGAGGGCCATTCATTTAAACGTCCACCCAAGTTCAATGGGACAGATTACACATATTGGAAGACTAAAATAAGGATCTTCCTAATTTCAATAGATTTAGAATTATGAAATATTATAGAAAATGACTTTCAAAAGTCTTCTCTTCCAATGAATGATTGGAATGAGTTGGAGAAGAAGACTTTCGCTTTAAACGCAAAGGCTATGAATGCCTTGTTTTGTGCCTTAGATAAAAATGAGTTTAATCGTGTCTATTTGTGAAACTACTTTTGATATTTGTCATACTCTCGAAGTGACTCATGAAGGCACTAGTAGAGTAAAAGAGTCAAAAATTAATCTTTTAGTGCACACTTATGAGTTGTTTCGAATGAAACTGAGTGAGACCATTGGAGACATGTATACCCGATTTACGGATGTCATCAATAGTCTAAAAGGACTTGGTAAAGGATTTTTGGACTTTG
>NC_088355.1:18220000-18225000 GCF_036884655.1 Musa acuminata AAA Group | reverse complement strand
AAAACTCAAGTGATGAGGATTGTGACGATGACTTGGCACTTTTGACAAGAAAGTTTAAGAAATTCTTCAAAAGAAACAAGTTTAAAAACGATGTGAAAAATAAACTTGAACCCAAGAAGGACCAAGTAATCTGCTACGAATGTAAAAAGCCGGGACACTACAAGAGTGATTGTCCCCAAGTCAAGAAAAGAACAACAAAGAAGAAGGCGCTCCAAGCAACATGGGATGATTCGAGCGCATCTGAGGAAGAGGAGTCCAACACCGAGCAAGTTGCTCATTACGCCTTTATGGCCATCGAAGAGGAGGTAACGGATTTATTAGATGCTGATTTATCTTTCGATGAATTATTAAATGCCTTCCATGATTTATTTGATGAATGCAAAGTTATAAACAAAAAATACAAGTTGCTAAAAAAGGTACATGATAATCTTACTTGTGAGTTTGATAAGTTAAAAGTCGAACATCATGATAGTTTAAATTCATGTATCAAATGTCATGATTTAGAAACTATACAAAAAGAAAACTTGCTACTTAAGGACACCTTGAAGAAATTCGAGGTTGGTAGCAAGTCATTAAACATGATCCTTACAAACAAGGGTCATGCTCCCAAAAGAAGTGGGATCGGATTTGTGAGGAGTCCTCACCGAAATCCAACTACCTTTGTAAAAGGCCCCATCTTACATGTTCAAAACCAAACCAAGTGCAACTTTTGTTGCAAATCTGGACACAAGACACATTGTTGTCCATTCAAGAAAATAAGTCCAAACAAATTAATTTGGGTTCCTAAAGGAACCATGATAAACTCTATGCAACATGATAGAAAATGTAGATTAAATAAGGCACCCAAAAGCAAATGGGTACCTAAACATCATCCTTTCTTGTAGAAAACTAAACAATCGCAAGCTAGGAGCAAGAAATGGTACCTTGATAGTGGATGCTCAAGGCATATGACCGGAGATCCATCTCAATTCTCTAAGCTCTCTAGCATAGACGAAGGATATGTCACCTTCGGAGACAACAACAAGGGTAAAATCATTGGCAAAGGAACCATAGGTAACAAATCCAACCTCTCTATTGAAGATGTTTTACTAGTTGATGGTTTAAAACATAACCTCTTGAGCATTAGTCAATTATGTGATAAAGGATATATTATAAGATTTGAATCTAATGCCTGCATCATTGAAAAACCACACAAAAATATATCTATGATTGCATTAAAACAAAACAACGTATACACTATTGACATCAATGACTTATGTGATGAAATGTGCTTTGCCGTTATGAATGAGGATGCTTGGCTATGGCATAGAAGATTAGGTCATGCTAGCATGAAACTAATCAATCAAGTATCATCTAGAGAACTTGTAAGAGGAATTCCTCATATCAAGTTCATCAAAGATAATGTATGTGATGCTTGCCAATTAGGTAAGCAAATTAGGGGTAGCTTCAAAGCTAAGAATCAAATAAGCACCTCTAGGCCCCTACAATTGATCCATATGGACTTGTTCGGACCAATCTCTACATCGAGTCTAGGAGGTAGCAAATACGCCTTTGTCATTATTGATGACTACAGCAGATATACATGGATCTACTTCTTAAAACAAAAAAATGAATGCTTTAGACATTTTACCAAGTTTTGTAAACTTGTTCAAAATGAGAAGGAATCTATGATTTCGTCAATTAGAAGTGATCACGGTGGAGAATTTCAAAACCATGACTTCCAAGAATTCTGTGAACTCAACGGATACAACCATAACTTCTCTACTCCAAGAAATCCTCAACAAAATGGGGTAGTAGAAAGAAAAAATCGAAATTTACAAGAAATGGCAAGAACCATGTTGAATGAACATAGCCTACCCAAATATTTTTGGGCCGAAGCTGTAAACACTGCATGCTATATTTTAAATAGAGTCCTAGTAAGACCCTTACTCACCAAAACTCCTTATGAGTTATGGAATAACAAAAAACCCAATGTCTCATATTTTAAAGTCTTTGGGTGTAAGTGTTTTATCTTGAATGAAAAGGATAACTTAGGAAAATTCGATGCTAAATCTGATGAAGGAATCTTTCTTGGTTATTCTTCGGTTTCTAAAGCTTTTCGCATCTTCAATAAAAGAACCTTAATTATTGAAGAATCCATCCATGTTGTTTTCAATGAGATTTCAGAAATTAAGAAAAATGATCTTGATGATGATGTTAATTTTGATTCCTTGAATTTAAACGAAACCCCGTCTCCAACCAGCAACTTGGTTGCATCCACTTCCGAAACATCCTTACCCAAGGATTGGAAGTATATAGATGCTCATCCTAAGGAGCTAATCCTAGGAGACACATCAAAGGGGGTTCAAACACGATCTTCTTTTAAAAACTTTTGTGCCAACGCCGCTTTTCTCTCCCAAATTGAACCCAAATGTATTGATGAAGCCATGAAAGATGATTCATGGATTATCGCAATGCAAGATGAATTAAATCAATTTGAGAGAAATGAGGTGTGGACGCTTGTTCCTAGGCCAAATGACCATTTAGTAATTGGTACTAAATGGGTCTTTAGAAACAAGCAAGATGAAAATGGTATCGTGGTTAGAAACAAGGCTAGATTAGTGGCCAAAGGTTTCAACCAAGAAGAAGGTATCGATTACGAAGAAACCTTCGCACCTGTGGCTCGATTGGAAGCCATAAGGATGCTCCTTGCCTACGCTAGTTGCAATAATTTTAAGTTATTTCAAATGGATGTTAAAAGCGCTTTTCTAAATGGTTTCATTTCCGAAGAAATTTATGTTGAACAACCTCCTGGATTTGAAAATAATGGCTACCCTAATCATGTGTTTAGATTAACTAAAGCTCTCTATGGTTTAAAACAAGCCCCAAGGGCTTGGTATGAGAGACTTAGCTCTTTTCTCATTGAAAATAATTTCATAAAAGGCAAGGTTGATACTACATTGTTTATCAAAAATTTTGAAAATGATTTTCTCATTGTTCAGATTTATGTTGATGATATTATCTTTGGTTCTACAAATGAATCTCTTTGTGAATCCTTTGCGAAAATTATGAGTCATGAATTCGAAATGAGTCTAATGGGAGAGTTAACATTCTTCTTAGGCCTACAAATCAAACAACTAAGCAATGGCATATTTATTAGTCAAACCAAATATGCTGTGAGTTTGCTAAAGAAGTTCAAAATGAATAATTCAAAAGCCATTGACACTCCTATGAGCACCTCCACTAAGTTAGAAATTGATGAGAATGGAGAAAGCTTCGATCAAAAAACCTATAGGGGTATGATAGGAAGTTTACTTTACCTTACTGCCACCAGACCAGACATCATGTTCAGTGTAGGACTTTGTGCTAGATTTCAATCAGACCCTAAGATATCTCATCTCAAAGCAGTCAAAAGAATACTCAGATATCTTAATGGAACTACCAATCTAGGATTATGGTACCCAAAATCAGAAAATTTTGAATTAACAGCCTATGCTGATGCGGACTTCGCTGGCTGTAAACTAGACAGAAAAAGCACATCAGGATCATGTCAATTTTTAGGACATGCCCTTGTATCCTGGTCATCTAAGAAACAAAACTCGGTTGCCCTATCAACAACCGAAGCTGAATACATTGCAGCAAGTGCATGCTGTGCACAAGTTGTATGGATGAAAAACACTTTATAAGATTACAAAGTGAATCCTAAAGATATTCCCATTAAATGTGATAACACGAGTGCAATATGCTTAACTAAAAATCCTATACAACACTCAAGAACAAAACACATTGATATTAGACATCACTTTATACGAGATCATGTCACTAATCATGATGTAACCATAGAGTTTATTGATACCAAACATCAACTAGCTGATATCTTCACAAAACCCCTATGTGAAGAACAATTTGATTACATAAGAAGAGAATTAGGAATGTTGATGTGTCCGAATACTTAAACTAGTTAAAATTATTTTTCGAATGTTATTACTATTACATGCCTTGACAACGCTTGATCAAATAACATGTTGCAAATTATGTGACAAATATTTTTAACCAAATGCATGTAAGAAGTTCATTTTTCGGGTTGTATGCTAAAAATGGGATGTTCCCGTACACTCTTATGAAAACTTTTTGGAAAATGACTTTCCTCCGTCAAGCAAAAACAATAAAGAGATATATGTGTCATGACTTCCTTTATATGCTTGATAATGCTATCATGCTTTTTGTTGATGACAAAGGGGGAGAAACATATGAATTGATAAACACTATGTCATAGCTGAACTGCCATAATCATATCTATGTCTCTATGTCATAGTTGCAAATACTTGAGTGATGCTATAAACAATGTTATGCCATCCTTGCATCACCAAGAGATATGTGAACATGTGCTATAGTTTGAATCAAATCTTGATTTGATATTCTATATTGTGAAGAAAATGCAAACTTGCTAGAAAATCTCAAATGTGTGCATCATGTAAAAAGTCCTTCGTAGCTTTATATGATTACATGATGAATGGTTACAAACACTATCATACAAACTTGATGATGTATGTCATGCCTTGACATAATTCTTGAAGAGATACATCATGATGGGCATCATGATGGGAGCATTGATAAGTTTAACTGATCTAACTTATCAATACGTCACTTGAATTCTTAGGTCTTGAATTCAAGGTTGACTTATCTCAACTATGGCATATAGATAGGGGGAGTTAAGGACAACTCCTTTATCAATTGATTGTCATCATCAAAAAGGGGGAGATTGTTGAATCTCGGATTTTGATGATGAAGTCAATTGTCATTTGTTATCTAATCTATGTGTTGAGATAAGTGTGCAGGATTAACTACGATAAGAGTAAGACAAGCAGCAGGTGTTGTGCCGGAGTCAAGATCATGATCACGTTGGGAGTTCGAGAGTTCAACGGAAGTTCGGACGGTCGTCGGAGGTTCAGCGAGAACATATCCGAGAAGTCCAGAAGCTTGCCAAGCGAAGCTCGTCGGAACTCGCCAAGTGGATCGTC
>NC_088355.1:18130000-18215000 GCF_036884655.1 Musa acuminata AAA Group | reverse complement strand
CTGCACACCCTTCCATATGCTTTCAAAGTTAATATCTTTCCGAAATAGATTTTATCGTACGAAAGATTTTTAATCCAACGTGATTTTATTTGTTGTACTAATTCACACACCTTCTTCTATAGTTCATTTATGTGGATGGTTGGTCTATATAGCCCCTTGTGGCTTGTTATCCGTAGGGGCTGACAAAAAGAGGAGCCACTTGTCATGATGGTTGACAAAGTTAACCAAGCAGCTCCTTACGGCCTATCATCTGAAGGGGTCAATCAAAGGGGGGCATTGGTCTATTCGGCCGCCAAGGTCAGTCCATATTACCCATCGCGGACTATTGTCCACCGTAACTGACAAGCTGCTACTATTGTCCTCAACATTAGCTCACAGCAGAATGTTATAAGTAGTTAAGCAATAAGAGGTCAGAAATTTTAGTCCCTGTTTTGCAGAATCTGTAAGGTTAATTTAAATAGAAGTCTTAGTAGGCAATTAAAATCCAAATTATTTGATCTAAGTATAAAAATAAATATTTTTTTGTCTACTTTCAAATGGAATAGGTCTTGTCTAAATCAGAGTTTATTACAGAATGTTATGACCAAAACATTGCATAGAGGTCAAATTACCGAAAAATTACATATTCATAGCTTTATATCAAAACAAAAGAAGGTCTAGTTGTCAGTTGAAATCTTTCAAATTTTTACAGAATAAAAATGGAAACAGAGATTATGGTTACTGTGGGATGGGGTTAGAATACTTGCCTTAAAATTATTTGAATCCCAAATGTGGGAAAAATGATGAAAAACCTCGAGCTCTTCTTCTTCTTCTTTTCTCAAACTCACGTTGGCTGCAATTCTTCAGTTTTGTTTTCTTTATCCTTTCATCTAATTATTTGGGTTTTGGCTAATGCAAAAGTTGTAAGGTGTCATGCATTCATGAAAGGGGCTAAGTGTCATCTTTAGAGCAAAGATAAGTGGCACCAACCTTAGGTTAGCTAGTGACATATGTCCACTATATATATATATATAACTTAAATTTGAATCTTTCATAAATTATATCAAACTTCTAATATTTACCCTTAGGTCCCTAACCATAAACTTTTTATATAATATCATTGAATATAAAATAATTATTAAATAATCCTTATTTTTTATAAACAAACCTTTTACTAAATTTTTAAAAATGGGGGATGTTACATATAGATACACGGTAACTGAGGACAGACAGGTCCAATGGATTGGATTCCCCTGTATCGTCTGGGGACTATGGTGTAGTGGCCTAGTACGTTCGTAGTCGATGAGTCAAGTGAATTATTACAGAGATAATAATTCACTGAGTTAGAAGGAGTTCTGATAGGTATGACTCACGGCCAGCTCGATATTGGGCCTAGAGGGTCACACACATATGGTAGGCACTAAGATGAGTAGACGTTCGGATATGAGATATTGTTAGAACCCTTGCAGATTCTAAACTTGGGGTTGATCTCTTTACGGGATCGGCCTCCTTGGAACTCTATAGGGGTTCCTCCCTCCAAGTTGCTGCTCAAAGGCTGCAGAAAAGATTCATCTATTGCTTATGAAAAGAGAAGGAATACATGGCTATTTATAGGGCTTCTAAACCCTAACTCCTAATAGGACTCCTACTTAAGACTCTTACTTCTAACCAACTCCTAATAAGACTCCTACTCAAGACTCCTATTCCCTTACAACTCCTAATTCTTCTCTAAGAAAAAAACCTCCTACATGAATGCCCCTCTCAATTAGGACTCTCCTAGCTAGAATCCTAACAGAATGTCCCTCTCAATTAGGACTCTCCTAGCTAGAGTCCTAACATTTTTACATGAATGTCCCTCTCAATTAGGACTCTCCAAGCTAGAGTCTTAACAGACCCGCCCTCTTCAAATCAGCCTTGTCCTCGAGGCTGATGATTCGTGAATTTTGGAAATTTGATCTTCAAGTTGTCATAGTTCTCCCAAGTGGCATCTTCTATCGGTAGGTTCGCCCACTGTATTAGCACTTCATTAGTGGGTTGTCGTCGTCGAGTCACGATCCGTCGATCAATAATGGCACTTGGCTAGGTCTGGAGTTCTCTTGGGTAGTCATATTTGGTGGGTGACTTTGGGTTATCTCCAAGCACCTGTTTAAAACTTCCGACTGGCTGTTGATTTGTGGGTGATATGTTGTACTCCTTTTTAATTTAGTACCCTACATATGGAATAACTTTGTCCAAAATCTGCTCTTGAAGATGCAAGTAGAATTTGTCACAAGCACAATGTGTCCCTTATAGTGTAATTCTTTTGAGTCCCAATTGTAATGAGCCATGAGGCTTAGTGCTTCCTTCAATTTTTTTATAATCTTACTAGTATCTGAATCTTCCTGCCATTCCATCTTAATATCCTCAAGAAAGTCGCTGGTCGGAAGTGAAACGGCCGAAACTTCAACTTGCTCGGGTAGTTGTGAAAGCGCATATGCAAGAACATTCTCTTTCCCCTTTTTGTAAGTTATTTCAAAATCAAATCCAAGAAGTTTTGTTACCCATTTTTGCTGCTCAGGGGATGGTATCTTTCGCTCCAAAAAGTACTTGAGGCTTTTATGGTCGGTTTTATTTTGAAATCGTCGACCAATCAAGTAGGGTCTCCACCTCGTTGCTGCGCGCACAATGGCAAGCATCTCCTTATCAAATGTTGACTTATTTTGATGAGAGAGAGATAATGCCTTGCTAGTGTATGCAAATGGTCGACCATCTTGTATGAGAATGGCTCCAATTCTGACTCCAGATGCGTCGGCCTCAATAATGAAGGGTCGGTTAAAATCTGGTAGTGTTAGCACCGGCGTCGTCGTCATGGCTGCCTTAAGTTTGTCGAAGGCAGCGGAGGCTCTATCCGACCATTGGAAGATATCTTTTTTCAGTAAGGAAGTAAGTGGTGCACCGATCTCGCCATAGTTTTTCACCAACTTGTAGTAGTAGCCTATTAAACCCAGAAAGTCATGTAGCAATTTTACGTTCCTCGGGGTAGGCCAGTTTTGCATTGCTTCAATTTTGAAGGGGTCCACTATCACACCTTCCTTTGATATGATATGCCCAAGATATTTCACCTTCTGTTGAAGAAAGCAAAAATTTGTAATGGTTGTTGTGTGTTCAAAAGGTGGTTTTCGGTATGTCTTCTTCACACACTCATATTTGATGATACCCGGATCAAAGGTCTAGCTTTGTAAAGATTTGTGCTCCCTTTCATCTAGTAATTCATCTGCTATTGGAATAAGGTATTTGTCCTTGATGGTTATGCCATTGAAAGCTCGGTAATCAACGCATATTCGCCATGTTCCGTCCTTCTTGCGTACAAGTAGCACCGGTGAAGAATATAGGTTGCAACTTGGCCGAATAACTCCTGTTTTGAGCATTTCTTTTACAATCCTTTCTATTTCATCCTTCTGGAGATATAGATATTGATATGGTCGAGTATTTGCTCGAGGTTTGCCTGAAAGAATCATTATATAATGATCATGCCGACGGGTAAGAGGTAGGTTGTACGGTTCGTCAAATATATCTGAAAATTCAGCAAGCAAAAGAAGAAGGTTTGGATCTTCAAATTGTATTGGCTCTCCCTTAGTTTGCTGCTCAAGTTGTATAAAAAATCTGCTGCATGCTTTATGCAAAACCTTCTCCATTTGTTGTGTGCAAATCGTCGTTATGTCGCCCCCACGTTTCCCGTTCAGTATCACCTGTTTCTCCTTACTGTAAAATTTCATAATTAGTTGCATAAAATTCTAAGAAATATCCCATAATATCGTCAACCATTTAATTATGAACATGGCCTTATGATCATCAGGAGGGAGAAGGAAGAAATCTGCAATTATCTCTTGGTCCTGCAACAATAGTTTCTCCTACGGGCGCCTACGATCACAATTCAAAATCCGTCCGTCGATGACCTTAACGTCAAACCTGCTGCAATTCTCAATAGGTATGGCCATCTGGATAGTAATCTTACTGTTTATAAAGTTATTAGAACTGCCCGTGTCGATGAGAACAGTGATCGGTTGTTGTTTGAGAAGGCCTCCAACTTTTATCGTTTCCGGGTTTGAGTAGCCGGCTAGTGCATGTACCGTAACTTCAGTCGGTTGTGGCTCTTCTTCTGTATCTTCTTCTTCATGTTCAAGGCTCTCTTCTGGATGTTCAATGACCTCTTCTTCTATTGGTTCAATCATAAGAAGTCTCCCATTATTACAGTGATGCTCACGGCTCCACGGCTCGTCACAATGCTAACATAACCCCTTCGCATATCGCTCCCGAAGCTCTTCTCTTGTTAACCTCTTTGGTGTAGGGACTTAGTCAATAGTAGGGGGGGCTGAGGGCTTCAATATTACTGGTTGAGGAATGACCCTAGTCCTCCGAGCTTCATGGTTCAATTGTTCCTCTTGATGTCGTGGGAAAGAGATGGCTGCCATAAGCGTATACGGTTGTCGCGCTTTAACTTCTCCTTGGATCTCTGGCTTCAAGCCCTCAATGAAGGTCCTCAATAGCTATTTTTGAGACCAATCATGAGTTTGATTAGATAACCTTTCAAACCTGGTTTGGTACTCCTGAATGGTGGAAGTTTGTCAGATCTTTGCTAGTTGTCCATCAATATTCTCGTAATCGGTTGGTCTGAAACGAATCAATAGTCCTTCTTTGAATTGTTGCCATGAAAGGACTCCATAAGTATGTTCAAACTAGTCAAACCACTGTATAGCATCCCCTTCAAGATGTATAGCTGCAATTTTCACCATAGATGCATCCGCGGTTTTGTGGTACTAAAAATATCGCTCCGCGCACGAGATCCAACCAATCGGGTCTCCTTCTTCCCATCTAGGGAAGTCCACTCTCATGCATGGATAGTTGGGTTTAGTCATAGATCCTCCCCTCCCTAGGAACTCATCTCTTCAAGCCTGGTGCGATTGGGCAAAGCTCTCTCCGTGATATGATTTTTTCGGGCTTAGTGGTCGGCCCAATCTGAGTTCGGTAAAGAGCGTCCGAATCTTATCCTTCATTCGCGCCTCCAAGGCTTCGAATTTAGCATTGATTGCCTCCTTAGATGCCATAGTATATGCCTCCAAATCTATGATGTTAAGATCTCTCTTTTGTTGTTAGGTTTAAAGGCATGTATAGTTGAGAGAAGTGATGGTCGAAAGGATTGGTGGATCGATGGATGTAGGCTACGATTTAGGCTTGTTTTGTGGCTGTTTTGAGTGCAGTTTGAGAGTATGGTTTAGTGGAGTTTTAGGGCTATGGATGAATGTTTTGGATCTGTGGTAGATGGTAGCAAAGGTTTGATAGAAATCAATGGAAGTTGCAGCAAGTATGTGCTATCTTGTAAGAGTAGAATTGTCGTCGATGAAACAACAGTTTCTCGACGTAATTTCCATCAAAAACTTGAGAGAATTGAGGAGGGAATTGATAGCAAAATCACAGTTTATATGACAGCAAGGATATCTAATTTAATCAAGAAAATTTCGGCAGTATAATAGCAAGGAAATTGGTGCAAGTTGCGATTGCAGAATTCTCGTCGAAAAATTTCAACGGGTTATGACGAAAATTTGCAACAACATAAAATCATTTTTAGAGATGAATTTCTTAATAGATCAATCTTAAATGGAAGCCAAGATAATCTATTAAGTGTATAAGAAATTTCATTCAAAAAAGATTGCAAATAGATGGGTTAAGGCAACAATATGCGGCTGAAATTTTCTGCAGCACAGATTTTTAGGTATAGCAGATTGGACGTAAAAGATCAGTAGTTTCTATTGAGAATTTTTTGATAAAACCAAAGGGAAATCCACTGTTAGGAAGTGTCAAAGTTATCATAAAAATTTCGTCGAGATTTGGATAGAAACAATGTAGTATCAAGATCAAACAAATAGTGCTATACGGCTGAAATTTTACAGTGCAGATTTTCAAGTATAGCAGATTTGACGTAAAAGATCAATGGTTTATATTTAGAATTTTTTGAAAAAACCAAAGGGAAATCTGCTGTTAGGAAGTGTCAAAGATGTCATAAAAATTTCATAGAAATTTGGATAGAAAAAAGCACAGTAGCAAGATCAAACAGATGGTGCTATGCGGCTAGAATTCTGCAATGTATCTTTCGTCATAGAGATGAAAACTTTGTGATGAAAGGTTTATGCAGCAATATAGGAACAATTTTTTTTTGGATTTTCGAATAAGGATAACTAAATTGCAGCAGCAATAAGGTAGGAAACCAAAACCTGTTGCAATTCACGGGGAGATCAAAGGATGATCTGCGGTGGTGGAGATGACAATGGAATTTGGCGACGATCTTTTAAGCAATTGTGGGAATTGCTTTGGGCGGTTGTGGAGGGTTGATGGATGGCAGTGGAAGGTCAGCGAGATGCCAAGAACGCTGCTCTGATACCAGGTGTTAGAACCCTTGCAGATTCTAAACTTGGGGTTGATCTCTTTAGGGGATCGGCCTCCTTGGAACTCTATAGGGGTTCCTCCCTCCAAGTTGCTACTCAAAGGCTGCAGAAAATATTCATTTATTGCTTATGAAAAGAGAAGGAATACATGGCTATTTATAGGGCTTCTAAACCCTAACTCCTAATAGGACTCCTACTTAAGACTCTTACTTCTAACCAACTCCTAATAAGACTCCTACTCAAGACTCCTATTCCCTTACAACTCCTAATTCTTCTATAAGAAAAAAACCTCCTAAATGAATGCCCCTCTCAATTAGGACTCTCCTAGCTAGAGTCCTAACAGAATGTCCCTCTCAATTAGGACTCTCCTAGCTAGAGTCCTAATATTTTTACATGAATGTCCCTCTCAATTAGGACTCTCCAAGCTAGAGTCCTAATAGATATCCGATGGAGTCCTTGTATTATTGGATGTAGATCCAATACCCACTAGGGGAGGACCCATTAGAATTTGACAGGGGACCTCTATAAATAGGAGGGATTCATAGCCTCATAGGCTAGAGCCTTTGCTTGCCTTTCCTATTCTCCTCTCCCTCTCCATCTCAAAGCAGGCCTGAAGTTTTGAGGAACGTCGTCGCAACCCTGCTGTGTGGATCACCGCTAGAGAGGAGGACGCTTGACCTCCTTCACCCTCTCCTAAGGATCTACAAGGAAACAAGGATATACGATCTTCCTAGGTAACACAATCTACTCTATACGCAGGTTTAAGTTTCACGGATTTTGCGCACCAATCTTCGTACGACGACGAACATCTCTTTGGGAATCGGGGATTTTGTTTTCTTGTTCTTCTACTGCGCATATGATGTCGCCCCCAAGATTTCCCAACACAGTCTTCTCAACTCACATGCCTCGGGCACATTAGCCCGATGCTCCCATCATGATGATCATCCTTTGCTATGGGTCGATCATCCCGACTCATGCACCTCGGGTACATTAGCCTAATGCTCCCACTATAACAGTCATCCTTTGGTATGGGTCGGTCTTCGAGACTCACGTGCCTCAGGCATATTAGTCCGATGCTTCCACTATGGTGGTATTCTAGCATGGGCTAGTCTTCCCAACTCACACACCTCGGGTATATTAGCCTAATGCTTCCACCGTGGCAGATATTCTAGTGTGGGCCAATATTCTTGACTCACATTTCTCGGGTACATTAGCCCAATGCTTCCGTCGTGGTGAGTATTCTAGCATGGGCCGATCTTCCCAACTCACATGCCTCAGGCACATTATCCTAATGCTTCCACCGTGGTCTTCCCAACTCACATTCAAGATTGTTGACGTCAAAGGCGAGAAAGGGCAGCAATTGTTGTTGCCCTTTCTGCCCATGCAAAAGTGGCTAAAGGTTGCTTGTAGCCTTGGCCGTCTGCGTGTAGGCAGTTGGCTACCGACGGCCAGCGGCCTACCTACAGCAGGCTGGTAGCAGTGGTGCCCTCAAGGGCAGGCATTATCCCGCAAGGGGCGGTGTCTGCGGGCATTGCCCCCACAAGCAGGGGCGCCCGCGAGTAGAGCCACACGTGGGGGCGACGGTAACATCCCTCATTTTTAAAAATTTAGTAAAAGGTTTGTTTGTAAAAATAAGGATTATTTAATAATTATTTTATATTAAATGATATTATATTAAAAGTTTATGGCTAGGGACCTAAGAGTAAATATTAGAAGTTTGATATAATTTATGAAAGATTCAGATTTAAGTTTAAAAAAAAAAAATAGTGGACATGTGTCACTAGCTAACCTAATGGTGCCACTTATGTTTACTCTAAAGATGACACTTAGCCCCTTTCATGCATGCATGACACCTTGCAACTTTTGCATTAGTCAAAACCAAAAAAAAAAAAAACTAAATGAAAGGTTAAAGAAAACAAACCTGAAGAGTTGCAGCCAACGTGAGTTTGAGAAGAGAAGAAGAAGAAGAAGAAGAGCTTGAGTTTTTTCATCAATTTTCCCACATTTGGGATTCAAATAATTTTAAGGTAAGTATTCAAACCCTATCCCACAGTAACCTTAATCTCTGTTTCCATTTTTATTCTGCAAAATTTGAAAGATTTCAACTAAAAACCAGACCTTCTTTCGTTTTGATATAAAGCTATGAATATGTAATTTTTTGGTAATCTGACCTCTATGCAATTTTTCGGTCATAACATTTTGTAATAAACTCTGATTTAGACAAGACCTATTCCATTTGAAAGTAGACAAAAAAATATTTATTTTGATACTAAGATCGAATGATTTGGAGTTTAAATGCCTACTAAGACTTCTGTTTAAATTAACCCTATAGATTCTGCAAAACTGTGACTGAAATTTCTAACATCTTGTTACTTAACTACTTATAACTTTCTGCTGTGAACTCAGATTCCTACAAAGTATCATTTATTCGAAGCTAGACTCAAAATTATTTCTGTATATACCTGATTTGAAATTTTTGGAGTATAATTGCTAACTGAAACATCTGCTTTCATCTACCCTATGGATTCAGTAAAACATAGCTAATATTTTCAGACCTTTCGCTACGAAATTATCTGTAACTCCCTGTTGTAAATTCCAATTCTTGTAAAGCTTGATTTGCCTAAAACTAGATTGATAAAGATTTCTAATGAGACTCATTTTGTATAAATTGGAGCATAATTGGTTATCCAAATAGTTCATACAATATTCCTATCAAATTCTGCCAGAATCGAGCTTTGGTCAATTTTGGCTTTCCTTGTTTCTTCTATTTGGAAATCGATTTTGGCAAAAATTCTTACTTCAGTTAAGCTTTACATTATTACCTTAAATTCCTGTATACTTTTTTCCTTTATTTATTTATACATTTGCATCCCATTGTTCCGCATTTGCTTTCGATATGTGCCTCTTCTAGTTTCATTTCTTTGGACATTGAATTCATCTAACTTTCTTATTTCAATTGAGCTATATTTGATTTCTTGAAATCCTTGTATGCTCTTGCTTTTGTTTTATTTCAAATCTAAATACATTTGTGAAAGATTATGTTTGTATCGTATTGACTCGAAAGGCATATGTACATTTCGTTGTTCCGCATGTGCTTACAATATATGCTAATTTCATTATTCATACTGTCCCTTTGTACTCTAGTGTTTATGGGATAAATGTGAACCTTTGCCAGAAATAGTAAAGGGAGTTAATGCTTAGAACCTGCGATGGTCTACCGGCCCCCTATGACTTCACTTAGACGTGGGTGGATGGAGCTCCCAAACGTGGGAGACTTATGTTTGGTGGTCATTCAGTAATGGATGGACCATATTATGTTATGATCCCACTTCACCTTCTATGTGTTTGATATGTTATCCAAAGCTTTGGCTATGTTTCTATGCATGCTTTGGATAAGAATAAAATGAATGCATCGTCATGTGACATTTGAGCTTCTATTTATGTTTTGTTCTTTGATATGTTTCCGAAATGTTATAAGTCTTTGTTATACCTTGAAATTACCATATGCCATGGATATTCTCCTTATGTCAATGATATGCTCCAATTATCCTTCCTCGATTATATGAATAAAACATGCTTTGAATGAAATGACATCGTAATTCTACATTCAAACGACACATGCTTTTGTTTCATCTTGTATCTCTACTTTGTATTTTTGATACCTTATTTGTTTGAAAAACTATCCTCTTTGCTATGGATATGTTAGTCACTTGCTGAGCTTTATATGCTCACCTCGTTGATATATAAATTTTTCAGGATAGCTTATCGCTCGCTAAAATATGTAGTTTGGGTTGAAGCAGTGAGAAGCTAGAAGATTTTGGGGCAAATCTTTTGTACTTGATATGTTGATGTTGTATAAGTTCCTTTTGTGTGTATCAATGACAAATCTAGATTGATGTATCCTGTAAATATTTGAAAAATACCTCTTATGTTATGATTTTGGGAATGTTAAGTTAAAATTATGTAATGAATGATATAAACATGTGGTACATGTTGGTTTTGTAATTGTATAGATTCTCACAACTATGGATTTATGATGTGGTTATGGTTTAGTTAAGTTGCCTTTGGATTTTAAGAATCATCTAGTGACATGATGTATGATTATAAACTATACAAGTTTTGTGAATTGTGGATTATAGAGGTGAATGACTTGAATGTTTTTCTTAGTGACCTTAAATGTGTGATTAGATCCTGGATTGTTTGTTGAATTATAATATTATCAATTTTGAGTTAGGTTCACACCTCCTGAATGAAAATTAAATTCGGGGGGGCGTGACAGCGACCACCTGTAGGGGCGATGCCCCCTCTCCCAAGCGCAATGGCCACTGCCGGCAAGGTGGCAACGACCACACCGCAACAAGTAAGAGGGGTTTAGGGTTTTTGGGCAAAAAGATAATTTTACCCTTGTGAATTTGAGAAATTTTAGTTCTATCCTTTTGTTCAAATTACCAAAATACCTCTCATAATTCAAAAAATTTCCTACATATTCCCAATTTAAAAAATATTAATTAATTAAAAGATTTAATTTATTATTATTATTATTATTATATAATAGTCCTACATGATGATGATGTGTACATGTGATGTATGATATATGGACGGATGATCATGGACCGTGTGATGCGTGTGTATTTGTGATTATTATTATTGGGGCCTACGAGCCTACATTTTATTTCTCTTTTATTATTGGGCCTATGTGCCTATAATTAAGTTGTAATTATACAAGGAGGCGCAGCGGGAGCATAAAATTGATAGTAGGACCCACGAGGTCGAGATGGACGATCACAATGCATAGAGATGCATCGAGATGCCGATGAAACCGATGAGGACAAGATGGACAATCACAGGGCATGGAGATGCACCGTTGTATACATATATCTTGATGTGAGTGATTAGGCCTACTGGCTTGGGCTTAATCACATTAGACTATGGTCCATGATCATATGGTGTAATTACTCATGTGATGTGTGATTGCTTGTACACTTACTATATATGTATATATATTTGCATGCGATGTAGATATATATTAAATATGTATGTGTGTGATGTCATATTAGGAGACCAAATCAAAGTCTCCTCACTCAGCAATATTAAGTTGGTAAACGTGAGGTAATTAGATTAACCCACATGGCTTTCCATCGTTATAGGTAGGGACTGATTCTCGATGTAGGTTGAGTTAGTCAAGTCCCTCAAGGCTCACCTATATTATAATTTGCTATCTTGCTTATGACATAGAAATGTCACCGGTGACATCAGGATATGATATGCTCGGTCGAGTCCCTCGAGGGTATATCATCAAATCAAACTCATCTTGTAACGATGGTGTTGACTTAACTAAACATCATGATTGGTTGAGTCCCTCGAGACCATGGTGATTCGGAAGCCGAACAAGATGAGAATCACAAAGAGTTATGATCAGCAAGAGTTTCCTACCTTTTGGGCTTAGTTTAATTAGTTGAGTCTCTCGAGGTTACACTAAGACGTTGATTGGATCTTGATCCCCACTAGAAGTCTGCCGGAGACTTTCATTTCATATGTTGAGGGTGTCGAGTGACTAACCAGAAAAATAATGGGAGTAGATTAAGATAGAAGTCTGTATCTAATTGTTTTTCTATAAAATCTATATATTATTTATTTCTACTGTACCTTTATTTTCAGAAAATATTACTTTCAAATCCCTTACGTGGCATACTTGATGTCAATCGCCTCACTGGTCTGAATTATATGGATTAGCTTTGCAACTTGAGAATTGCTCTCATGGTAGAGAAAATCACGTATGTCCTTGATACAAAGATTCCTACGCTTGAGGAAGGGGAAAGCGAGGATGAGATCGCTCACTGCTTAAAGTACATGGATGACTCCACTCTTGCTCAGTGTTATATGTTGAGCTTCATGACTCTTGAGTTACAGAGACAACATGAAAAGATAGATGCCAGATATATTCTCCTACATGTCTATAAACTGTTTGAGGAACAAGGAAGGGCTCAACAATATGAGATATCCAAGAGCCTCTTCCGCGCTAGGATGACTGAGGGAACATCGGTTCAGAACCATGTCCTAAAGATGATTGAGTGAATAGAGAAACTCATAAGTCTAAGAATGATCCTAGAGGATAACCTGTGTGTGGATCTTGTGCTTTGGTTCCTACCAGATTTATTTTCATAGTTCATAATGAATTTTAATATAAACAAGCTTGAGGTGACTCTCTCTAAGCTTCTCAATATGTTGAGGGAGGTAGAGAGCACTATCAAGAAAGAGAAGCCAGTTCTCTATACTAGTGAGATAAAAAAAAAAGGAAAGTAGAAAAGTCTCTTATGAAGGGCAAGGGCAAGTGCAGACCAGCTAAAGCAAAGGTTGCTAAGAAAGACCCGGCAAAGAACAAAGGCCAGTGCTTCCACTGCGGTAAAGATGGGCACTAGAAGAGGAACTGCAAAAAGTACCTTGCAGAGAGGGAAAAACAAAAGCTTGAAGAAGCTTCAAGTACATTCATGATCGGTCTCCATTTGTTAGACTCTTATGATAACACATGGGTATTAGATACCAGTAGTGCTTATCATATTTGCATTTCATTGCAGGTTCTGGCAAGACTTAAGAGATTGATGAGAGGCGAGATGGACCTCAAGATGGGCAATGGAGCAAAAGTTGCTGTAGTAGTTGTTAGCGAGGTTACCCTACATCTGCTTGGTGGAGCTATTATTGCATTGGATGCATGCTATTTTGTTCCTTCTATTATCAAAAATATTATTTTCATTTAATGTTTGATAGTTAGTAGATATAAATTAGTTATTAAGAACAATGGTTGTTTAATATTATTAGATGATGAGATCATCACGAGAGGAACATTGCATAATGGTTTGTTTATGCTAGACATTGCTCCACATATCATGAATATAAGTGTGTCTAAGAGGAAACGAGATGAGGTGAACAATGCATCAATGTGACATTGTACGCTGGGTCATATCCATGAGGGAAGGATCCAAAAGTTACTAAAGGATGAATATCTAGATCCATTCAACTATAAGTCATATGCAACTTGCGAGCCTTGCCTTCGTAGAAAACTTACCAACTCTCCTTTTAGTGGAACTAGAGAGAGAGCTACTAAGCTGTTGGAACTCATACATAGTGATGTATGTTGACCCATGTCAACTCATGCAATAGGTAGTTACTTCTACTTTATTACTTTTATTGATGATTTCTCAAGGTATGGACATGTGTACTAGATGAAGTACAAGTTCGAGGCCTTTGAGAAACTCAAAAAGTATAAGAATGAAGTTGAGAACCATATTGGAAAGAATATCAAGATTATTCGATCAAATCGAAGAGGTAAGTACTTGAGTACATAGTTCACCTAGTTCCTCAAGGACCATGAGATTCTATCCTAATGGACAATTATAAAAATCATGCTTGATACAAATTTTTTTTAAAAAAATCATGCTTCTCTTTCTAGTGATTTAAAAAAAAAATAAAAATTTGAGCATAACAATTGCATATTAACTCCTAACACTAAGCGTGAAAAGTTAGATTCATTTAAAAAGAAAAATGCATTACTACAATAAACAAAATAATTTTGATTGAAAATACTTTATGTTTAATGAAATCATACTTGATGTTTCAACGATGTAATGATGTAATAAAAATATTAAAAGGTTTGGTATCATGCTTGATGATTTTATATTATGTATGAGGATTTAAAGTAATGATGACTTGAAATCTTATGTTTTGGAATTATATGTTATACTTTTGATCTTGATGATTTTTGTGATAAATATTATTTTTCGAGTTTAAACGATAATACATGGTTTTGGCTTAGAAAACAATGGCATGCTTGTATGAAATCAATCAAGGAATGCATTATTTTTCTTAAAAATGACTCTATCCCCAAAAACTTATTAAAATTTTCAACAAGAGATTCTAAGAGATTAATAAATCTATTTATATCATTTTGAATCCCTTGAAAGTGATTTTGATGATTTTGATTATTTGAATTTGAATGTGTTTTTATCCAAATCATGATCTTGGTTCTTTGATAATTAAAACTTGAGATTCTTATGAATCAAGACTGTTTAATATGATTCTTCTTTTTGCTATTTGATTTATCCAAAAGAATCATAATGATAGAACCCCAAAGGAATTCTATGAAGATTGATCTTTAAGTGAGATCAATTCTTGGAATGCTATAGGGGTTCCACCCTCCTAGAAGTCGGTCATATGACTGCAATTGTAGATAGATCTTGCTCTCAAAGAGATGGAGGCTACATGCTTATATAGGGCTCCAAACCCTAGCCCTAGGGGCTACTTCCTAAGTGAGATAGATCTTGGTCGACCTAATCTACCTTGGCCGAGCCAATTACATACTTTAGAATCACAAGGGCCAACCAACCATATAGTACTTCATAAGGGCTACATTTTGTAGATGAATAATATGTAGTATTATACCACCATTCAGCCTAGGGAAGCCATTTTGCCCACTCTTTTGGTCGGTCACTGGTGAAACATCGAAGGTACGTCTTTAAACACTTGTTCACCACTTCTATTTGGCCATTAGTTTGTGGATGATATACTGTGCTCATCTTGAGTTTGGTGCCCTATAATTGAAATAACTCGGTCCAAAATTTACTAGTGAATATCCTATCATGATCACTTATAATGGACCTTAGTATTCCATGCAGTTTAACAATATTTTCTATGAAAATCTGGGCAATGCTAGCAGTAGTGTAGGGATTTCACACAACACAAAAATAAGCATATTTCGTAAGTCGATCAACCACTACGAGAATTATACTTTTACCTTTAGAAGGTGACAGCCCTTCGATGAAGTCCATGGAGATGTCAGTCCACACCAAGTCCGGTATGGGTAGTGGTTGTAGCTTCCTTGGACTTGCCATTGTTTCACCCTTATGTTGTTGACATACATCACATTATGCCACATATTCATAAACATTTTTTTTTATCCATCTCCAATAAAAAATTTGCTTCACTCTTTTATAGGTTCTCAAGAATCCGGAGTGCCCTACTGAAGGTATGGAGTGTATTTCATGCAGGATGATTTTAATGCAAGAGAAGTCGGATATAAGTACAAGACGACCTTTGTAGCGTAGATCACTCGAATCCCAAGTGTAGTGAGCTATTACACTTAGATCCTCCTCCAATTTTTTTATGATGTTACTGATCTCTGGATCCTTCTTCCATTCTTTCCTAATGTCCTCGAGGAAGCCGGTGGTAGGAAGGGAGATGGTCAAAAATTTAGCTTGCTTAAGTAGCCGTGAGAGTGCATTTGCAATAACATTATCTTTCCCTTTTTTGTAAATAATTTCATAATCAAATCCTAAAAGTTTGGTTACCCATTTTTGTTGCTCAGGGGATGATATCTTCTACTCCAAAAAGTACATGAGTCTTCTATGGTCGGTTTTAATTTTAAATCGCCAGTTGATTATGTAGGGTCTCCACCTCGTTACTGCAAGCACAATAGCGAGCATCTCCTTATCATATATTGATATTTTTTGATGGGATGGAGATAGCACCTTGTTGGTGTATATGAGTGGTCGACTATCTTGCATGAAAATAACTCCAATTCTGACTCCAGATGCATTGACCTCAATGATGAAGGGTCGGCTGAAATCTGGTAGCGCTAGCATCGACGTCGTCGTCATGGCTGCCTTAAGTTTGTCGAAGGCAGCGGAGGCTTTGTCCGACCATTTGAATGTTAAATCTTAGATTTTGATGATGAAATCAATTAATAAATTATTTGATCTAATTCATGTGTTGAGATAAGTGTGCAGGACTAACTACGATAATAGTAAGGCATAAAGCAGATGATGGGTCGAAGTTAAAGATTCAGACGATATACCGAGAGCTCGTCATGAGTTCATCGTGAGATCACTAGAAGCACATTGAAAGACTCACCGAAAGCTCATCAGGAGATCGCCGGAAGCACGTCGGAAGACTAGCCGAGAGTTTGTCGGGAGTTTGCCGGAAGTGTTGGGAAATCTTGGGGGCGACATCAGATGCGCAGCGGAAGAACAAGAAAATAAAATCCCCGATTCCCAAAGAGATGTTCGTCGTCATGCGAAGATTGGTGCGCAAAATCTGCGAAACTAAAAAAACTACGTATAGAATAGATTGTGTTACCTAGGGAGATCGTATATCCCTATTTCCTTGTAGATCCTTAGGAGAGGGTGAAGGAGGTCAAGTGTCCTCCTCTCTAGCGGTGATCCACACAGCAAGGCTGCAATGATGCTCCTCAAAACTCAAAGCCTACTCTGAGGTGGATAAGGGAAGGAGAATAGGAGAGGCAAGCAAAGGCTCTAGCCTATGAGGCTCTGAATCCCTCCTATTTATATAGGTCCCCTGTCAAACCCTAATGGATCCTCCCCTAGTGGGTATTGGATTTGCATCCAATAACCCAAGCCTTTTAGATTAGTGGATCTCTATCCAATAATCTCTCATGGGCTCTTATTAGATCTCGTCCATGGGATCCAATAATTCAAGAGCTTATTGGATATCCAATAAGACAAGGGCTCCGTCGGATATCTCATATCCGAACCTCTACTCACCGCAATGCCTACCATATGTGTGTGACCCTCTAGGCCCAATATCGAGCTGACCGTGAGTCATACCTGCTAGAACTCCTTCTAACTCAGTGAATTATTATCTCTATAATAATTCACTCGACTCATCGACTACGGACGTATTAGGCCACTACGTCGTAGTCCCCAGACGATACAAGGGAATCCAATCCATTGGACTTGTCTGTCCTCAGTTATCGTGTACCTATAGTCCCTCATCCATCTAATATCCTAGAGACCGTATATCGAGTATGGTGCTATCAGACCCATACGGTTTCTACTCGAGTCTCGCTCTAATCGGATTCTCCCAGAGAACTCTTTCTCTCTCAACTCGAATGACCCTGGCCAGAGATTTGTTTGAGCAAGAACACATGAGATATTTCTCTCATGATGCCGAGAGTTGATGATCCTCTATCGACACTCAATAGCTCTCGTAAGGTCGACTACTACTCCCAATGACCAGTTGTACTAGATCTGGGACAGCCAAACCTATAAGTCTGGTATCAAAGAGTGGAGCACTCACACAGGACATCCTTGGTGTCTCAAGTCTAAGGACCAGATATACCACTAGGATTACGGAATCGCTGTTTGACAATAAGGCATCATCAACCATCTAGCATTCCGTAAGCGGATCAATCAATGAACTCATTCTCCAATGAGCACCTGTACTGTATCCCTAGTGTCCCTACACGAGCAGCTATGAGACCAACTGCATCCATCATATGGACGGGTATACAGCACACCAATCTATCCGGTTATCACGATGTCCCTCTCAAGTAACCTATGATCGAGATTATTTAGGATATGTGTTTAAAGGTGAATCGATCTCATTTTCATGATCTCATCATGATCCGATTCCCATTGCACAAATCCAAGGACATCACAATATATATATATGTGCATATATGCAATAGTTATAAAGTGATATATGTCAAAATATAATGAGCAAAAAGATTCTGTATCAAGTCACATGTGCCATCACTCACGTGATTGGCTTGCTGGGCACCTATGACTAGCAGGAAGCACGCCGAAAGACTCGCCGAGAAGTTCGCCGGAGGATCGCCGAAAGAGAAATCGACGTACCGGACTAATTGCTTGTCTTAATCATAGTTAAAATCATAAATTAAGTTAGGATTGGGAGATGATCCTACTAACTTAATTAGGGGCCAACTGGGCCCTTAACAGGGCTGAATTAGGTCGGATTAAATAGCCCATTCAGCCCCTAAAAATATGGTCGGCGGTAGCACCGCTTGGTGACCTAGTCCCCTAGGTGGTCTGGGCGGTGGTACTGTCAACAATTATTACCTACCAATGGTGGTACCACCAGAGCTCGGTCTCCAAGCTTTGTCAGGCAGTATTACCACCCAGACTGAGTGGTGGTACCGCCTAGTATCAAGTGTCAGCCGATGGTACTGCAAGTACCCCGAAAATCCAGGATAAGACACTTTTTAGCTTCATTTTTAAAGCTATTGGGGCCTATAAATACCCCACCCTTTTTTGCATGAAAGGGTAACAAAGTGCTATTATATGTGTGAAAAATTGTAAGTGTTTGAAGTGTGAAAAGTGTTGTAAAAGTGAGAAGAGTTCTCCTCCTCTTTCTCTTAGCCTTGTAACCATCCAAGAAAGAGGAGTCAGACTTGTAATGGTTGTCTCCTAATCCTAGCAAAAGGAGAAAGAGCTGTAAAAGATGGTTGGCCTTCACCTATTGAAGAAAGGTCTTTAGTGGACACCGGTGACCTCGACAAAGGAGGAATCTGAAAGTCGATGTAGGTCATTTCGACCGAACCACTCTAAATTCTAGTTTACCTTTATATTTATGCAATTTACATTACTATAAACTTCCTTAACCTTATCTTAGCACTTTTACGAAAGCCTTCAAGTTTAATTTATTTATGAAATGGATTGAATCAAAACGAACATTTTGCCGAAATCTAAAAATTTTCCACTGCACTAATTCAACCCCCCCTCCCCCTTAGCTCTTGACCCTAACATGTAAGGCATCTTTTTCAGTAGAGAAGTGACGGATGCACCGATCTTCCCATATACTTTCATAAATTTTTGGTAGTAGCCTATTAGTTCAAGGAACCCATGTAGTAATTTCATATTTGTAGGTTTCGGCCAACCTTGCATTGCTTTAATTTTTGTTGGGTCTACCGCTACTCCTTCTTCTGATATTATGTGCCCAAGGTAATATAATTTTTACTAAAGAATGCTGCACTTTAGCTGCTTAACAAAAAGAGTATTCTCCCGAAGGATTGTCAAAACAACTCGTAAATGCTGAAAGTGAGTCTCAAGAGAAGGGCTGTAAATGAGAATATAAAAAAATACCAACATAAATTTGAGAAGAAAGCTCTGAAAAATATCGTTCATGAGACTTTAGAAGGTTTAATAAGCATTAGTGAGTCCAAAAGGTATTACCAAGAATTCATAATGGTCGTTATGTGTGCAGAATGCAGTTTTTGGAATGTCATCTTTACATACCCAAATTTGGTGGTAACCGGATCGGAGGTCCAATTTCATGAAGACTCGAGATCCTTTTAACTCATCAAGAAGTACATCCACTACTAGTATTAGGTACTTGTCCTTGACGATGATGTCATTTAAAGCATGGTAGTCGATGCACATCCGTCAAATTTCATCTTTCTTGCATACAAGTAGCACCGGTGAGGAATAGGGGCTGCAACTTGGCTGAATCACCCATGTTTCAAGCATATCCTTTACAATCATTTCCATTTCATCCTATTAGAGGTGAGGATAATGGTATGACTGAGTGTTCGCTAGTGGTTTGCCTGGAAGAATTGGAATCTAGTGGTCATGTTGCCGAGTAGGAGGAAGACCACGCGGTTCAGCAAAAATGTCGGCAAATTCAGCAAGCAATTAGGCGAGATTTTGACCTTCAATTTCTATTTTCTTTCCCTCTAGTTGCTTTTGGAGATGCATAAAAAATCCACCATTTATCTTGTATAAAACTTTTTCCATTCATTGGGTTGAAACAGTGGTTACGTTGCTTCTGCGCTTCCCGCATAGGATGATCTATTTGCCTTTGCAGTAGAATTTCATAGTTAATTTAGAAAAGTTTCAAGAGATATCATCTAGCATCATTAGCCATTCTATACCAACCACAGCCTCATAATCGTTAATTGGTACGAGGAAGAAGTTGACGATAATTTCTTGGTCTTGCAGTAATAGTTTCACCTGCGTGCATCTTTAGTTGCACTTTAGGATTCTACCGTTGGCAACCTTTATGTCGAACTTGTTACAACCTTCAATATAGAGCATTATTCGAGCAACAACTTTACTATTTAGGAAGTTATCAATGCTGCTCGTGTCGATGAGAATAGTGATCGGTTGTTGTTTGAGACAGCCTCCAACTTTCATCATTTTTGGGTTTGAGTAGTCGGCTAGCACGTGTACCATAAAATCGATCGATTGTGGCTCTTCTTTCATATCTTCTTCTTCATGTTCAAGGCTCTTTTCTAGATGTTTAGCGACCTCTTCTTCTACTAGTTCAATCATAAGAAGTTTCCCTTTTTTACAACGATACTCGCGGGTCCATGGCTCATCGTAATGCCAACATAACCCTTTCGCAGATTGCTCCCGAAGCTCTTCTCTTGTCAACTTTTTTTATGCAAGGGCTCAACTGATAGTAGGGGGGGCTAAGGGCTTCGATATTGCTGGTTGGGGAGCAACCCTAGTTCTCCGGGCTTCATGGTTCAATCGCTCCTCTTGAAGTTGTGTGAAAGAGATGGCTGCCATAAGCGTGTACGGTTGTCGCACTTTAACTTCTCCCTAGATCTCCAACTTCAAGCCCTCAATAAAGGTCTCCAATAGCTATTTTTTATAACAATCATAAGTTTGATTAGATAACATTTTAAAACTAGTTTGGTACTCCTAAATGGTGGAGGTTTGTCGGATCTTTGCTAGTTGTCCATTAATATTCTCGTAATCGGTTGGTCCGAAGCAGATCAATAGTCATTCTTTGAATTGTTGCCATGAGAGGACTCCATGAGTGTGTTCAAACTAGTCAAACCACTATATGACATCCCCTCCAAGATTTATAGCCACAATTTCCATCATAGATGCATCTACGGTTTTGTGGTACCAAAAATATCGCTCTACGCATGAGATCCAACCAATCGAGTCTCATTCTTCCTATCTAAGGAAATCCACCCTCATGTGTGGATAGTAGGGATCGGTCACAGAGCCTCCCCTCTCCTGGAAGTAATCTCTTTGGTCAGAGCTCTCTCCTTTATGTGATTTCTTCAGGCTCGGTGGTCGACCCAAACTGAGTTCGGTAAAGAGTGTCCGAATCTTATCCTTCATTCGTATCTCAAAGGCTTCGAATTTAGTATTGATTGCCTCCTCAGATGTCATAGTATATACCTCTAAATCTGTAATTTTAAAATCTCTCTTTTGTTTTTCAGTTAAAGGCATATATCGATTGAGAGAAGTGATGGCCGAAAGGGTTGGTGGATTGGTGTATGTAGGCTACGATTTAGGCTTATTTTGTGACTGTTTTGTAAGAGCAGAATTGTCATCAAAGAAATAGTGGTTTCATGATGAAATTTCTAACAAAAACTGAGAGATTTGAGGAGGGAATTTGATAGCAAAATTTTGGTTTAGATAACAATAATGATGACAAATTTGATCAATAAGATTTCAGCAGTATAATAGCAAAGAAATCGGTGCAAGTTGCGATAGCAGAATTCTCTTCGAAAAATTCCAACTGTTTGCAACGAAAATTTACAACAATATAAAAATATTTTAGAGATGAATTCCTCAATAGATCAATCTTAGATGGAAGCCAAGATGATCTATAAAGCGTATAAGAAATTTTAATAAAAAAGGATAGCAAATAGATCGGTTAAAGACAACAATATGCAGCTGAAATTTTCTGCAGCAATCCTTCATTCACAAAGATGATAACTTTTACGGCGAAAGAAATTCGCAGCACGGGATAAATAAAAAGGCTTCTTCTTGATATTTTGAATGGAAAATTGTAGTAGCAAAAGGTATTGGTGATACGAGAATACCATATCTCTTGATGCAATTGGAGGTGATGATAGTAGATTGATTTGATCTACAGCAGAAGATGACGGTGGAGATGGCGACGTCAAGAGCAATTATGAGAATTGCTTGGCTGGTGGTAGGTGGCAGGGGTGGTAGCAAAAGCAGCAAGATCATTGCTCTAATACCATATGATAGAACACTATAGGAATTCTATATAGATTGATCTTTGAGGGAGATCAATCCTTGGAACGCTAAAGGGGTTCCACCCTCCTAGAAGTCGGCCATATGACTGTAATTGTAGATAGATCTTGTTCTCAAAGAGATGGATGTTGAATCTTGGATTTTGATGATGAAGTCAATTATCATTTGGTTATCTAATCCATATGTTAAGTATGCAAGATTAACTATGATGGCAGTAAGACATGCAGCAGGTGTTACGCTAGAGTCAAGACCAAGATCACGTTAGGGGTTCGAGAGTTCGACGGAAGTCCGGACGGTCGTCGGAGATTCTGCAGGAACAAATCCGAGAAGTCTAGGAGCTTGCCAAAGAAGCTCGTCGGAACTTGCTAAGAGGATCATCACAAGTCCAGGAGTTTGCCGGAAGTCTATCGGAGCATCGTCGAGGGTTCGTCGGATGTTCACCGGAAGTTCGCCAGAAGAAGCGATTGACGCACCGGAACACGAGTTGCAGTATTAATGTCTTAAATGTCAAAGTTAGCATAAAGATTAAGTTAGGAATGAGAGGTGATCCAATTAACTTAATATGGGGCCAATTGGGCCCTTGACAGACCCAAATTGGGCCGAATGGATCAGCCCATTCGGACCCAGATTTCTTGGCCGGTGGTGGCACCGCCCAGAAGCTCGGCCTCCGAGTGAAGTCAAGTAGTGGTACCGCCCCTGTCAGGCAGTGGTACCACCAGAGTTTGGTCTCTGAGCGAAGTCAAGCGGTGGTACCACCTGAGCTCGGTCTCCGAGCAGTGTCAAGTGGTAGTATCGTCCAGTTCTGGCGGTGGTATCACTAGGACCCCGGAAATCCGGGAGATGACACTTTTGAGCTCCAAATTCAAACCAATTGGGGGCCTATATAAACCCCATCCTTTCCTGCATGAAAGGGTACCAAAAGCTTGCATTTATTATGAGAATTTGAGAGCTTAAAAGTGTTGTAAAAGGCTAGAAGTTCTTCTCCCTCTTGTCTTCTAAGTTTTGATCATTTAAGAGAGGAGTGGAAATCTGTAAGGGTTGTCTCCTAAGCCTGTCAAAAGGAGTAAAGCTATAAAAGGGTAGTTGGCCTTTGCCTATTGAAGGAAGGCCTCTAGTGGACATTGGTGATCTCATTGGAGAAGGAAGCCAAAAGTGGATGTAGGTCAAGATTGACCGAACTACTCTAAATCTCAGTTTGCATTTACATTCTGCTCTCTATCTTAACTGCAAACTGCCTCCATTGATTTACTTCAACTATACTTTTGTTTGATCTTAAGTTGAAGAACTTTCTGAAATGGTTTTCATCGAAAACAATTTCATTATGCAAACATCGTTTTAAACCAACGAAAGTTTTCCGCTGCACTAATTCACCCTCCCCTCTTAGTGCTCTTGATCCTAACAATCGGTATCAGAGCAGGGTTCACTCTCAATTGGATTAAAACCCAAGGGAGATGACATACGCCGAAAACCAAGAGGGTCACTCTATTACACATCCGCCTATGTTCAACGGGACGGACTACACCTATTGGAAGACCCGAATGAGGATCTTCTTTATTTCCATGGATTTTGAACTTTGGAATATTGTTGAAAATGAATTTTCAAAGTCTTCTCTTCCAATGATCGATTGGAATGAATTGGAGAAGAAGACTTTCGCTCTTAATGCAAAGGCTATGAATGCCTTATTTTGTGCACTTGATAAAAACGAGTTCAATCGTATTTCGATTTATAAAACTGTATTTGATATTTGGCATATACTCGAAGTGACTCACGAAGGCACAAGTAGAGTGAGAGAGAGTCAAAAATCAATCTTTTAGTATATTCTTATAAACTTTTTCGAATGAAACCGAGCGAGACCATAGGCGATATGTACACCCGTTTCACGGATGTCGTCAATGGTCTAAAAGGACTCGATAAAAGTTTTTCGGATTTTGAGCTCGTCAATAAAATTCTAAGATCCCTTTCAAAGAGTTAGGACCCTAAAATCACTGCTATTCAAGAGGCTAAAGATTTAAAGAACTTTCCTCTTGAAGAATTAATCGGGTCATTAATGACCTACGAAATAACTTGCAAAGCTCATGAAGAGTAAGAAGACATCCTTCTAAAGAACAAGAAGGATATGACACTTAGAACTCTAGAAGACCACTTGAGAGAAAACTCAAGTGATGAGAACTTTGACGATGACTTGGCACTTCTAACAAGAAAATTTAAAAAATTTATTAAAAGAAATAAATTTAAAAATGACACTAAAAATAAACTTGAACCCAAAAAGGACTAAGTTATTTGCTACGAATGCAAGAAGCCAGAACACTACAAAAGTGATTGTCCCCAAGCTAAGAAGAGAACACCAAAGAAGAAGGCACTCAATGTAACGTGGGATGACTCAAGCACATCCGAAGAAGAGGAGTTTAATACCAAGCAAGTTACTCATTACACCCTAATGGCCATCGGAGAGGAGGTAACAAATTTAATTGATGCAGATTTATCACTTGATAAATTGTTAAATACTTTCCATGACTTGTTTGATGAATGCAAAACAATTAGTAGAAAATATAAATTATTAAAAAAGGAGCATGATATTCTTATTAATAATTTCGATAAATTAAAAACTAAACATAATGATAGTTTAGCTCCATGTATGAAATGCCATGATATAGAAACTCTCCAAAAGGAGAACTTGCTACTTAAAGACACCTTGAAGAAATTTGAGGTTAGTAGCAAGTCTTTGAATATGATCCTTACAAATAAGGGTCACGTTCCTAAAAGAAGTGGAATCAGATTTGTGAGAAGTCCTCAGCAAAATCCAACCACCTTCATTAAAGGCCCTATCTTGCATATGTATATATTTTGAATAGAGTTCTAGTAAGACCCTTACTCACCAAAACTTCCTTTGAGTTGTGGAACAACAAAAAACCCAATATTTCATATTTTAAAGTTTTTAGGTGTAAGTGTTTTATCTTGAATGAAAAAGATGCCTTAGGAAAATTTGATGCTAAATGTGATGAAGGAATTTTTCTTGGTTATTCTTTGGTTTCTAAAGCTTTTCATATCTTCAATAAGAGAACTTTAATTATAGAAGAATCCATTCATGTTGTTTTTAATAAGATTTTCGAAATCAAGAAAAACAATTTTGATGATGATGTTAATTTTGATTCTTTGAATTTAAATAAAACCCCTTCTCCAATTAGCAACTTGGATGCATCCACTTCCGAAACATCCTTACCCAAGGATTGGAAGTATGTAGATGCTCATCCTAAAGAGCTAATCTTAGGAGACACATCTAAGGGGGTTCAAACACGTTCTTCTCTTAAAAATTTTTGTGCCAACGTCGCTTTTCTCTCCAAATTGAACCTAAATATATTGATAAAGCCATGAAAGATGATTCATGGATTATCGCAATGCAAGACAAGTTAAATCAATTTAAGAGAAATGAGGTATGGAAGCTTGTTCCTAGGCCAAATAATCATTTAGTTATTGGTACTAAATGGGTCTTTAGAAACAAGCAAGATAAATATGGTATCGTGGTTAGAAACAAGGCTAGATTAGCGGCCAAAGGTTTCAACCAAGAAGAAGGTATCAATTACAAAGAGTCGCTCTTGTGGCTCGATTAGAAGCCATAAGGATGCTCCTTGCCTATGCTAGTAATAATAATTTTAAGTTGTTTCAAATAGATGTTAAAAGCTCTTTTCTTAATGACTTTATTTTCGAAGAAGTTTATGTTGAACAACTTTTCGGATTTGAAAATAATAGCCTCCCTAATCATGTGTTTAAATTAACTAAAGCTCTCTATGGTTTAAAACAAGCCCCAAGGGCTTGGTGTAAGAGACTTAGTTCTTTTCTTATTGAAAATAATTTCTCAAAAGGAAAGGTCGATATTACATTATTTATCAAAAAATTTAAAAATAATTTTCTCATTATTCAGATTTATGTTGATGATATTAGTTTTGGTTCTGCAAACGAATCTCTTTGTGAATCTTTTGCTAAAACTATGAGTCTTGAATTTGAAATGAGTTTGATGGGAGAATTAACCTTCTTCTTAGGTTTATAAATTAAACAACTAAGCAATAACATATTTATTAGTAAAATTAAATATGCTTTAGATTTGCTAAAAATATTTAATATGAATAGCTCAAAAGCTATCAACACTCCTATGAGCACCTCCACTAAGTTAGAAATTGATGAAAGTAGAGAAAGCTTCAATCAAAAAACTTATAGGGGTATAATAGGAAGTTTACTTTACCTCACTGCAACTAGACCAGATATTATGTTTAGTGTAGGACTTTATGCTAGGTTTCAATCGAACCCTAAGATATCTCATATCAATGCAGTTAAAAGAATACTTAGATATCTTAAAGGTACCACAAATCTAGGATTATGGTATCCAAAAATCGAGAATTTTGAGTTAATTGTTTATGTTGATGCATATTTTGCTGGGTGTAGACTAGATGGAAAAAGCACATCAGGAACATGTCAATTCTTGGGACATGCCCTTGTTTCCTGGTCATCTAAGAAACAAAACTCGGTTGCACTATCAACAACCGAAGCTGAGTATATTGCAGCTAGTGCATGTTGTGCACAAGTTGTGTGGATGAAAAACACCTTAGAAGATTATAAAGTTCATTTTAAAAATATTTTCATTCAATGTGATAACACAAGTGCAATATGTTTAACAAAGAATCTCATTCAACACTCAAGAACAAAACATATTGATATTAGACATCACTTTATATGAGATCATGTCACTAATCATGATGTAATTATAAAGTTTATTGATACTAAACATTAATTAGCTGATATTTTTACAAAGCCTTTAAGTGAAGAACAATTTGATTTCTTCAGAAGAGAATTAGGATTGTTGAAGTGTCTAAATGCATGAACTTATTAAATTTAATTTTTTGACTTTCTTGATTCAATAATCAATTACTTAATTGCTATGATGAGAATTTTACATGATTATATGCCTTAATAACATGTTAAAAATTATGTGTTTTGGATGCAAAACTTCTAGAATGATAAGCATGTTTTACCTTTATGATTGTGTTTGAAAATCCATAGCAAAACCTTGTCCGAACGAATGAATGTGTTAAATTTCACTTTCAGATTTTCTTGATCATAACAATACATGATTTAGTATTTCTCATTTGGACTTAATGTAGCTTTCATAAGCCTATGTCATATCAAGTTTGTTTCATATCATTCATTTTTGACATATGGAATCAATTAACAAATGCATCTCTCATAGATTTACCTTATGAAAAATATTTTTTCGAGAAATAGATTTGATGAAATGATTCCTTCTTATGAATTCCTTCTTGATGAAGATTTTTAAAATGAAGTATGATTTAATCTCTTATCATTTTAACTTCATTCAAGTAAGTTCACAATAGCTTTTCTCCTTCATGCAAAATGTTAATGACAAATAAAAGGGAAGAAGTAATGAAAGCTATCTTTATGTCATATTTTCTTGAAAAATTTGTATACTTGGTATCCTATCACTTATTGTTGAAAAATGATATGAAACTTTTTATGACATCAATCATTACCACACTTATGCTTAAAATTTGCTTAAATCGTTCTCCTTTTTGCTGATATGTGGTAAATTGATGATAGAATTTCTATAATTACCATATTTACATTATGTTAAGATATCAAAAGCTTGCATCGTAATTTTACGATATTGATATATTAAAATACGTGGTAAATTAATGATAGAATTGCTATACACGTGAAATGTTTGCATTAATGAAAAGATATCTAGAGCTTACATTGCAATTTTACAATGTTGATATCTTGCCATGTGATGAAATGCTATGATTGCTATATACTTGAAATGTTTGCATTGTGTTAAGATATCAAGAGCTTACATCGTAATTTTACAATGTTGATATCTTGCCATGTGATGAAATGCTATGATTGCTATACACTTGAAATGTTTACATTATGTTAAGATATCAAGAGCTTACATCGTTATTTTACATGTTAATATCTTACCATATGATGAATTGCTACGATTGCTATCTTTCATATTTGAAATGTAAGATGTAAAATTGGATGTCAAGCTTTGACATCATTTTCAGAGAGATACATCATGATAGGAATCATGATGGGAGTATTGATAAGGTTAAATGAACTTAACTTATCAATGTCTCTTGAATTCAAAGGCTTTAAATTCAAGAATGACTTATCTCAAGTATGACATATAGATAGAGGGAGTTAATGTTAACTCCATCATCAATTGATTGTCATCATAAAAAAGGGAGAGATTGTTGAATCTTGGATTTTGATGATGAAGTCAATTGTCATTTGGTTATCTAATCCATATGTTGAGATAAGTGTGCAGGATTAACTACGATGGTAGTAAGACATACAACAAGTGTTGTGCCAAAGTCAAGACCAAGATCACGTTTGGCGTTCGAGAGTTCGACGGAAGTCCGGACGGTCATCAGAGGTTCTACGGGAACAAATCCAAGAAGTCTAGGAGCTTGCCAAAGAAGCTCGTCGGAACTCGCCAAAAGGATCATCGCAAGTCCAGGAGTTTGCTGGAAGTCTGCCAGAGCATCGCCGAGGGTTTGTCGGATGTTTGCTGGAAGTTCGCCGGAAGCTCGCCAGAAGAAGCGATTGACGCACTAGAACACGAGTTACAGTATTAATGTCTTAAATGTTGTAATTAGCATGAAGATTAAGTTAGGAATGGGAGGTGATCCTAATAACTTAATCTGGGGCCAATTGGGCCCTTGACAGACCCAAATTAGGTTGAATGGATCAGCCCATTCAGACCCAGATTTCCTGGCCGGTGGTGACACCGCCCAGAAGCTCGGTCTCCGAGCGAAGTTAGGCGGTGGTACTGCCTGAGCTCGGTCTCTGAGCAGTGTCAAGTGGTAGTACCGCCCAATTCTAGCGGTGGTATCGCTAGGACCCCAGAAATCCGGGAGATGACACTTTTGAGCTCCAAATTCAAACCAGTTGGGGGCCTATATAAATCCCACCCTTTCCTGCATGAAAGGGTACCGAAAGCTTGCATTTATTCTGAGAATTTAGAGCTTAAAAGTGTTGTAAAAGGCTAGAAGTTCTTCTCCCTCTTTTCTTCTAAGTTTTGATCATTCAAAAGATGAGTGGAAATATATAAGGATTGTCTCCTAAGCCCGTCAAAATGAGTAAACCTGTAAAAGGGTGGTTGGCCTTCGTCTATTAAAGGAAGGCCTCTAGTGGACATTGGTGACCTCATCGGAGGAGGAAGCCAAAAGTGGATGTAGGTCAAGACTGACCGAACCACTCTAAATCTCGGTTTGCATTTACATTATTCTCTCTATCTTAACTATAAACTGCCTCTATTGCTTTACTTCAACTATACTTTTGTTTGATCTTAAGTTGAAGAACTTTCCGAAATGGTTTTCAAAAAAAACGCTTTCATCGTACAAACATCGTTTTAAACCAACGAAAGTTTTCCACTGCACTAATTCACCCCCCACTCTTAGTGCTCTTGATCCTAACAATGAAAGCTACATGCTTATATAGGGCTCTAAACCCTAGCCCTAGGGGTACCACCGCCTGACACAGTCTCGGAGACTGTGCCACGACGGTTCCATTTGTTGGGATACTCTTTGGGCTTTTCGCTTGGACTAACACAGCCTAAACTTGGGCCCAATTGGCCCCTAATTGAGTTGGTCTAATTACATTCTAAACTGACTCAAATATACTCTAAACAAACTCGATCTATACAATCAATTATAAGCAAATCCTTTGTTGTCTAGCATGTCATTGGTTCTTTCGGCACTTTGTTCGATCCTTCGGCGCATCGTCCTATCCTTCGACGTATTGCCCAATCAGCATGTTGTCTTCTCGTATCATCTCATCTCTTTGGAACAATGTTCGATCTTCTTGGCCCAATACCCGAATTCACGGACCGAAGCCTTCAACTGACATATCGACTGATCCTCCAACTCGACATCTAATCTTCTGACATGTTTTCTTTGGCCGAATATTTGATTCCTCTTGCTTTAATCAATTTATCTCTTCTGATCGAAGCTAGTCTTGCATCACTCAAACACACATTAGATAAACACTATCAATTGGTTTTATCATCAAAATATGAGATTTAATAACTTCCACTACCGATCTTCTTCAATGGGTGAAGATCAACTACCCTTACAACTCGATTCTCCTTTTGACAGATTCAGGAGAGAACCTTTACACCCCCCACTACCTCCTGTCTTAAACTTTACCCACACTTAGAGCTTGAGAGGAGTTCTCACAAGATCACAACAATATTTTTCTTTCTTTTTACTCTCAGTTCTTGTGTTTGTTGAGCAAGGATAAGAGGAGTATTTATATGCCCCAAATGGATTCAAACTAGGAGCCTAAGAGTATCTCATCCCCAGTTTTCGGGGTACTGGCAATACCATTGCCTGTGCGGGGTGGTACTACCACCTACAGCACTGACATTAAGCGATACTACTACCTAAACTAGCGGTACTATTGCTTGACAATAGGAGGTACCACCGCCCAATCTAGCGAAACTACTGCCTGACATAGTCTTGGAGACTGTCTCAGAGATTGATCCATTGGCGGTGCCACCGCCTAACCCAACTTTTCAATCACTGAATGTGCCTTTCTCTTGGCCCAAAATAGCCCCACTTTAGGCCCAATTGGCCCCTAACTGAATTAGCCTAATTATATTCTAAACCAACTCAATTAGACCTAAACTAACTTGATCTAGACAAATTATTACAAAGCACGACTCATATGTTGTCCGGCATATCATTGGTTTTTCTGGCGCTTCGTCCGATCCTTCGGCGCATCGCCTCTCATTCGACATATTACCTAATCAACATATTGTCTTCTTGCAACATTCAATCTCCTTGGCACAATGTCTGATCTTCTTGGCCTGATGCTCGAATTCATTGACTGATCCTCCGACCCGATGTCTAATATCCTGACATGTTCAATTCCAGCCCAACATCCGATTCCTCTTGCTTTAGTCAATTTGCCTCTCATGATTGAAGCTAGTCCTAAGTCACTCAAAACGTAAATTAGATTATAACATTATCAATTGGTTTCATCATCAAAATCTGAGATTCAACAAAAATGTCTCATCCCCATTTTTTGGGGTACTAGTGATACCACTGCTTGTGCTGGGCGGTACTACCACCTGCAACATGGACACTGAGACTGTGTCAGGGGCGGTACTACCACTCAGATTGGCGATGCCACCACCTGATACTGGGCGGTACTACCGCTTATCATAGTCTTGGAGACTGTGTCTCAGAGACTGAGCCACTAGCGGTGCCATAGCTTGGACCGGCGGTGCCACCACCTGACCCAACTTTTGGGTCACTGAATGAGTCTTTCTCTTGGCCCAGAACAACCCCACTTTGGGCCCAATTAGCCCTTAATTGAGTTGGCTTAATTACATTCTAAACCAACTTAATTATGACCTAAACTAACTCGATCTAGACAAATTATTACAAAGCACGATTAATTTATTGTCTGATATGTCATTGGTTCTTCCGATGCTTCGTTCGATCTTTCGGCACATCATCCTCTCCTTCGGTATATTCCCTAATTGGCATGTTGACACCCGCAACTTCCGATCTCCTTAGCGTAATGTCCGATCCTTCAGCCCGATGCCTGAATTCATGGCATGAAGCCTTCTGCCGACACATCAACCGATCCTCTATCCCGATGTCTAATCTTCTGACATGTTCAACTCTGGCCCAATGTTCGATTTCTCCTACTTTAATCAATTTGCCTCTCTTGATCGAAGCTAGTCCTGCATCACTCAAAACACATATTAGATCATAACATTATCAATTTATTTTATCATCAAAATATGAGATTCAACAATCTTCCTTTTTTTGATGATGACAACCAATTGATGACGGAGTTAACCTTAACTCCCCCTATCAATATGTCATATTGATAGAACCTTGAATTCAAATTGAATTCATGTGAAAGCAAATTTAATCATGAATATTTTATCATTGCATGTATCTTTATTATAACTTGAAGTATTGCATACACAATACTAAATCATCATGTATATTTTTAAAATATAAAATCATCATTACATGCTTGATTCCAAATCACTATTCATAATTACTTCAAACCATGCATGATCATCATCGTACCTTCTCCCCCTATGTCATCAACAAAAAGAAGAATTTTTTGAGATATAATTTCAAATCATTACATTATAAACATAATTTCAAGTTTTTGAAACATCATCATGCAAGCTAGTAATTTTCTTTTGAGATGTTTACACTAGCAATTCTTTCTCCCTCTTTATCATTGGCAAAAAGAAGAAGTGCAACTAGCAAGTTTTTAGATATGCAAGCTAGTAAGATTTTCATATATGAAAGTTAGTAAAATTTTACATATTTTGAGATGTGCAAAATAATATATTTTTGCATCCTTTTGAAATGTGTAAGTTAGCAAACATTGCTTCTCTTGAGATTTGCAAGATAGTACTTCCAGTTTCTCTTTTGAGATGTGCAAGCTAGCAAGTTTTACTCCCCCATTATCATTATCAAATAGAAGGAAAGAATATAATGTTGTAATTCTTTTCCCTTTACATCAAATTTCAAATTATGGACAAAGATAAATAATAAGGATAAATTTACATCAATATTTTAATCATAAAAAATACAAGATCAAGTCATGAATACCAAAAGACCAGGTTGACAAATTTCTTCTTTTGTAAATAGAAAACGATCTTGATTTAAAAAGAAAACTCAAGTCACAAAAATCAAGAAATTAATATCATGATCCGAAAAATGTATAAGAAGAGTTTTTACATTTGGGAGATTTAACATTCAAGCTAGTAATTTTCTTACTCCCCCCGGTCATTGTAAGAAAGAAAAGTGAGGAATAATACAATAGTGCAATTCATTTCCTTCTAACATCAATACTCTAAGCATCATATAAGGTATACAACCATAAATATAAAAAAATTATACATAACAAAACTTAAGTCATAAATTATTAAGATGTCAAGTGGCATATCATGGTTTATTTGGATAAGTCTCCTCTTTAGTGAATAGCAAAAATAATCATAGGAGAACAAAATATGAAAAATCTTGATTCATAATAAATCTCAATTTATAAATATCAAGTTAAATAATCAAGATTCGCTTAGATGAATCTCTTCTTTAGCAGAAAGAAACATAGGAGAATAAAAGATCTTGGTCATATACGAAAAATCTCAAGTTGTCAAGATAATGATTCATATAAAACAATATCATAATATATAATTCTAAGGAATCAAGAGACAAATCATCATTCATTTAGATAATACTCATCTTTAGTAAACAACAAGAAGAAACATAGCAATGATACCAATCATGATTCATTTGGATAGTAGATAATGAAAAGAAACATAGAGGATAAAAGATCTCGATTCATATAGAATAAATCTCAAGTTATAAATATTGAGAAATCAAGATAAAAATCATGATTAGATGAAACTCATCGAAATTCAAATTGTCGAATCATCAAAATCACTTTCAAGAGATTCAAAATGACATAAATAGATTTATCAATTTTTTATTGAAAAATAGAGAAATTTTTAAAATGCATTCCCTTTTTAGTTGTTTAAATTCATGTGATTGATTTCATACAAGCATGTCCTTGTTTTTTTTTTTATCCCAAACAAAACATGCATCATTGTTAAAAACCGAAAGAGCAAGATTTATCACAAAAATCATCATTACTTCAAATCATCATGCATAATTAAATCATCAAGCATGATTTCATTAATGATAAAGCATTTTCAATCAAAATGATTAAGTGAATCTAACTCTTCATGCTTAGTCTTCCATATAAAAGCCATACATCATCATTTATAATCGAAAAACAATATGGAAATAATTAAGATACACATTATTGCTTCTTAAAACATGCATATAATTAATCTTATTTAGTGTACAAGCATTACATTTAATTTTAAACAATTTATATATAATTTTTCTAAACTAAAAATTTATGAAATGCATCAAGTTATTTCAAAATAAGGCAAACACATTTCAGGTGAGTTACATACCTCATTGTGAAAGGCCACTGCGTCTTTGTTAGTTTGCTCCTCATCTTCGGATGTGCTCGATTCGTCCTTGAGTACTTCATTCTTCTTTAACAACTTCTTCTTTAGTTTTATATACTCATCTTTGGAGTGTCCCGGCTTCTTGTATTCATAGCAAGTAGTTGTGTTCATTTTAAGTTTGTTTTTATTCTTTGATTTTTATTTTATGAAGTTTTTAAATTTTATAGTGAGGAGTTCTGTCATTATCATCATCACTTGAGCTTTCGCTTGAGTGGTCTTCTTTTGTTCTAAGTGCCAAATCCTTCTTGTTCTTTGGAAGGTAGTTCTCTTGTTCATTTTATACCATACAACTTATTTCATAGGTCATTAAAAACCCGATAAGTTATTCATTTTGAAAACTTGTTTAAGTAATTTGCCTCTTGTATTGTAGTTATTTTCGAATCCCAATTTTTAGAAAGAGATCATAAAACTTTATTAACAAGTTCAAGATTCGAAAAATATTTGCCAAGAGCTTTTAAACGATTGATGACATCCGTAAAACTGGTGTACATGTCTCCAATGGTTTCACTTGATTTCATATGATTCAAAATAATGCATCAAAATATTAATTTTCGAATCTTTAACTCTACTAGTGCCTTTATGTATAATTTCTAGTGTGTGCCAAATCTCATAAGCCATTTTGGAAATAGAAACTCGATTGACTTCATTTTTATCCAAAGCACAAAATAAAGCGTTCATAGCTTTGGCGTTCAAAGAGAAAGTATTTTTTTCTAAATCATTCCAATCGTTCATTAGAAGAGAAGACTTTTGAAATCCATTTTCAACAATATTCCATAAATCGAGATTCAATAAAAGCAAGAACACTCTCATCCGAGTTTTCAATAAAATTCCATAAGTGTAGTCTGTCCCATTGAACATAGGAGGACGAATGATAGAGTGACCCTCTTGAAAGTCGAAAAGAGCCATTTCTCTTAGGTGTTAAACTAAATAAGAAAAATATGGTTTTCAACAAAATTCCATAAGTGTAGTATGTCCCATTGAACATAGGAGGATGAATGATAGAGTGACCCTCTTGAAAGCTGAAAAAAGCCATTTCTCTTAGGTGTTAAACCAAATAAGAAAAATATGACTCTGATACCAACTATTAGGATCGAGTCTTCAATAAGAGGGGAGGGGGGGGGAGCTGTAAATTAGTACATACGTAAAAATTGAGTCGATTTAAAAAACTTTCATTCGATGAAAAACCATATTAGAAATATGTTAACTCGAAAGCATACAAAAATGTCATGAATAAGTAAGGAAAGCAGTTTGTAATGAAAGTAAAGAGCTTAAAGTAAATGCAAATTAAATTTTATAGTGGTTCGATCGTCATGACCTACATCCACCCCCGATTTCTCTTCCGTTGAGGCCACCGACATCCACTAATGATCTTCTTTCAATGGGTGAAGATCAACTACCCTTACAACTCGATTCTCCTTTTGATAGGTTCAGGAGAGAACCTTTACACCCCCACTACCTCCTCTCTTAAACTTCACCAACACTTAGAGCTTAAGAGTTCTCACAAGATTACAACAACCATTTTCTTTTCTTTTACTCTCAGTTCTTATGTTTACTAAGCAGGGATGAGAGAGGTATTTATCAGCCTAAATAGATTCAAACTTAGAGACTAAAAGTGTCTCATCCCTGGGTTTCAGGGTATTGGCAGTACCACCGCCTGTGCTGGGTGATATTGTCTCCTGCAGCACTAACACTAGGTGGTACTACCACCCAATATGGCGGGACTACCGCTTGACATAATTTGGGAGTCTATGTTTGGGCGGTACCATTGCCCAAACTAGCAATACTACCGCTTGACACTGGGCGCTACCACTGCCTAGTCTGGAGGTACTATCGCCTGACATAGTCTTCGAGAGTGTGTCTCAAAGACTGAGCCATTGGTGGTGCCACCACTTGGACTGACGGTGCCATCGCTTGACCCAACTTTTGGGTCACTGAATGAGACTTTCTCTTGGCCCAAAATAGCCTCACTTTGAGCTCAATTGACCTCTAATTGAGTTGGCCTAATTACATTCTAAACCAACTCAATGAGACCTAAACTAACTCGATCTAGACAAATTATTACAAAGTATGAATCATATGTTGTCCGGCATGTCATTGGTTCTTCCGGCGCTTCGTCCGATCATTCGGCGCATCATCCTCTCCTTCGATGAATTGCCCAATCAGCATATTATCTTCTCACAACATTTTATCTCCTTGGCGCAATATCCAATCTTCTTGGTCCGATGCTCGAATTCACTGATCGAAGCCTTCTATTGACACGTCGACCAAACCTTCAGCCCGACGTCCAATCTCTTAACATGTTCAACTCTGGCCCAACATTTGTTTCCTCCTACTTTAATCAATTTGTCTATCCTAATCGAAGCTAGTCCTACTTCACTCAAAATGCAGATTAGATTATAACATTATCAATCGGTTTTATCATTAAAATCCGAGATTAAACAAAAATATCTTATTCCCATTTTTCAGGGTACTAGCGGTACCACCGCTTGTATTGGGCGGTACTATCACCTATAACACTGACACTGAGACTATGTTAGGTGCAATACCACCATCCAAACTAGCGATACCACTACCTAATACTGGGCGGTACCACCGCCCAATCTAGCGATACTATTGCCTAACACATTCTTAGAGACTATGTTTCGAAGACTATGCCACTGGTGGTGCCACTACTTGGACCGGTGGTGCCACCGCTTGACCTAACTTTTGGGTCACTGAATGGGCCTTTCTTGTTAGGAACGAGTCGGCACTAAGAGAGGGGGGTGAATTAGTGTAGTAGTAAAAATTACGTCGATTTAAAAATCTCATTGCGATTAAACTCGTTTCAGAAGATATTAACTTGAAAGCATACGGAAGAGTGTAGTGGATGTAAAGCAAGTAAAGAAGGGCAGTTTACAGTAATTGTAAATTGCAAGAAGTAAATACAAACTAAGTTATAGTGGTTTGGTCATCATGACCTACATCCACTCCATCGATTCCTCTTCCATTGAGGCCACCGACATCCACTAACGATCTTTCTTTAAAAGGCAAAGATCAACCTCCTTTTTACAACTCTATTATCCTTTTGTAGGCTCAGGAGAGAACCTTTACACCCCCTTTTTACGAAGCTTCCCTCACACTCTCCTTTAGAATGGTCTCTAAATCTTAGGAGGAGGGACTCTATACTTTACAAGGGTTTTTAACTCTAGAAACATAGAGTTTTTATTTACTTTTCTTGCTTCTCCATGCAGGAATAGCTAGGGTATTTATAGACCCCAAATGGCTTAAAAAATAGAGCCAAAATTTAAATCCCCAAAATTTCAGGATATAGGCGGTACCACCGCCTACACTGGGCAGTACCACCACCTGCAGCTTAACATTGGGCAGTACCGCCACCCAGACTGGCGGTACTACCACTTGACACAGTCTCCAAGACTGTGCCATGATGATTTCACTTGTTTGGTCATTGTTTGGGCCTTTCTCTTGGCCCAACACAGCCCAAACTTAGGCCTAATTGGCACCTAATTGGATTGGCCCAATTCTAATCCTAATTATATGCTAACTATGAATTTTAAGATATTTACTTATCTAAATAAGTTCGTAAGTCTAGGTTTCTTTTCGGCGAGCTTCTAGCAATCTTCCGACGAACTTTCGATGATCACTCGGTAATGTTCCAGCAGACTACCAGCAAGCTCCTAAACTTCATGATGATCTTCTTGGCGAGTTCCAATGAGCTTCTTCGGCAAGCTCCTAGACTTCTCGGTTAATTCCGGCAGAACTTCTGATGAACTCTCAAACTCCCGATGAAATCATGTCCTTGACTCCGAGACTTTAGTTTGCTTTATGCCTTGCTATCATAGTTAATCCTGCACACATAAAACCTACTTCGATCTAGACAATTAATACTAAGCTAATCAGATATTGTCCGGCATGTCATTGGTTCATTGAGGCTTCGTCCAATTGTTCGACGCATCATCCTCTCTTGCGGCCTATTGCCCGATCGGCCAGTTGACCTTCACAACTCCGATTTCCGTGGCGCAATATCTGCTCTTCTTGGCTCGATGCTTAAACTCATGGCCCGAAACCTTCTGTCGATACGTCGACTGATCCTTCGACTCGATGTCCAATCTTCTGACATGTTTTTCTTTGGCCCAACATGATTCTTCCTACTTTAATTGTCTCCCCCTGATTAAAGCATCCTGCATCATTCATAACACATATTAAATCATAAATATTATCAATTGGTTTAATCATCAAAATATGAGATTCAACAATCTCCTCCTTTTTTATGATGACAACCAATTGATTTATGGAGTTAACCTTAACTCCCAAAGTTTAAACAAACTCACCCTATTAATATGCTATATTGATAGAAACTTTGAAATCATATTATTTTAACATTGCATGTAACCTGAGTATTGAAATAACCAATTTATCACATTATTACATGCATCATAAAATTATGCATAATCAAAATATCCAAGTACATCATTGCATGCATTATTATCATCATTGCAAGCTAGCTAGTAAAAAAATATAAGTTGTTAAAAAATATTCATACTTCTCTTTCTAGTAAATTTAAAAAATTAAAAAATGAGCATGATAATAGCATGTTAACTCCTTGTATTAAGTGTAAAGAGTTAGATTCACTTAAGAAAGAAAATATAGTATAGCAATAAACTTTAGAAAAATTTAAAATAGTAATATATCTTTAAACATGTTCCTTACTAATAAGGGTCATATTCATAGATAAAAAGGAATTGGCTTTGTGAGTAACACTCAATAAAATCCAACTATCTTCGTTGAAGGACTCACATTACATGTTTCACCCAGAAATAAATGTAATTTTTATGGTAGATTTAGACATTATGGCTACATATGTTCATTTAAAAAGTATAGTCTACACAAATTAGTTTGGGTTCCTAAAGGAACCATGAATAACTCATTGTCAATAGTTAAGGTAGGTAGATCTATTAATGAGGGATCCAAAGTTAAATGGGTACCTAAAAGAAAACCTCCTTTCTTGTAGATATGTTTACAATCAAAAGCTAGGAGCAAGATGTTAGGATCAAAAGCACTAAGAGGGGGGGGGGGGGGGGGGGGGAGTGAATTAGTGCAACGAAAAACTTTCGACGATTAAAACTGCATTTATACGATAAAAGCAATTTTGGTAAGAAGTCAATTGGTAAATCACTTTAACTTGTGATTAAAAGAGATGCAGTTAAAGCAAAGATATAAAGATAGTTTGTAGTTATGATGGAAATCAGAATGTAAGCGCAAACTGAAATATGATGTTCGTACGATAAAACTGATTTTCGTCTTAACGCCAATTCGGAAAATACGTAACTATGAAACACGTTCATAAATGAGCAGAAGGCAGTAAGCTACTGAGAAGGTTTGCAGTAAAGATAAGATGCTCAAAGTAAATGCAAATCGAGATTTAGAGTGGTTCAGTCAATCTTGACCTACATCCACTTTTGGCTTCCTCCTCCGATGAGGTCACCGACGTCCACTAGAGGCCTTCCTTCAATAGGTGAAGGCCAACCACCCTTTTACAGTTTCACTCCTTTTGACGGGCTTAGGAGACAACCCTTACAGAATTTCTCTCCTCTCTTGAAAGATCAAAACTTGGAAGAAAAGAGGGAGGAGAACTTCTAGCCTTTACAACACTTTTGAGCTCTAAAATCACAGAGTAAGATCAAGCTTTCGGTGCCCTTTAATGCAGGAAAGGGTGGGGTATTTATAGGCCCCAAACCAGTTTGAATTCCGAGCTCAAAACTGTCATCTCCCGGAATTCCGGGGTCTGGCGGTTGCACCGCCTGATTGGGGCGGTTGCATTGCCTGACTGGGGCGGTTGCACCGCCTGGCAGAGCTCGGAGACTGAGACTTTGGGCGGTGCCACCTCCTGTTAGGGGCAGTTGCACCACTTGGCAGAGCTAAGAGACTGAGCCCAAGCGGTGCCACCGCTTGACTAGGGCGGTTGCACCACTTGGCAGAGATCGGAGACTGAGCTTAGGCGGTTCCACCACTTGTCAGGGGCGGTTGCACCACCTAGTCTCGCTCGGAGACTAAGCCCTGGGCGGTGCCACCGTCGACCCAAGCGGTGCCACCGCTAGCCAAGAAATCTGGGTCTGAATGGGCTGATCCATTCGGTCCAATTTGGGTCTATCGAGGGCCCAATTGCCCTAAGGTTAAGTTAATGGGATCACCTCCCATTTCTAACTTAATCATAGTACTAACTATGATATTTCTTAAGACATTTACTGCAACTTGCTCCGGTGCGTCAATCGCTTCTTCCGGTGAGCTTTTGGCGAACTTCCGTCGATCATCCGATGAACCCTCGGTGATGCTCCTGCAGACTTCCGGCAAACTCCTGGACTTGCGACGATCCACTTGGAGAGTTCCAACGAGCTTCTTTTGGCAACCTCCTAGACTTCTCGGATTTGTTCCTATAGAACCTCCGACGACCGTCCGGACTTTCGTCAAACTCTCGAACTCCCAACGTGATCATAGTCTTGACTCCGACGCAACTCCTACTGCATGTCTTACTTCCATCGTAGTTAATCCTGCACATGTAAAACAAAACTTTGATCAAGATAATTAATCCTAAGCAATTAACCAAGTTGTCCAACATGTCATTGGTCTCTCGACGCTTCGTCCGATTCTTCGGCACATCGTCCTCTCTTGCGGCCTATTGCCCATTCGGTCAGTTGACTCCGCAACTCCGATATCCTTGGCACAATACCCACTCTTCTTGGCCCGATGCCCGAGTCCACGGCTCGAAGCCTTCTGTCGATACGTCGACCGATCCACCGGCCCAACTTCCAATCTTCTAACATGTTCCTCTAGCACAACATGATTTTTCCTACTTTAATTGTCTCATCCTGATCGAAGCATCCTGCGTCACTCAAAATGCAGATTAAATCATAAATATATATCAAGTGGTTTTATCATCAAAATATGAGATTCAACACAAGAGATCATACCTTGATAGTGGATACTCAAGGCACATGACTGGGGATCCAACACTCTTCTCTAAGCTCACTAGCTAAGACGAAGGATATGTGTCCTTCGAAGACAACAACAAGGGAAAAATTATTAGCAAAGGAACCATTGGTAACAAGTCAAGCTCTTGATTGAAGATGTGTTATTAGTATATGATTTAAAACATAATCTAGTTAGCATTAGTCAATTATATGATAAAGGATATACCATCAAATTTGAATCTAATGCTTGTATAATTAGAATGCCATACAAAATAGATCTATGATTACCTTAAAACATAATAATGGTATATTATTAATATTGATGATTTTTGTGATGAAATATATTTTTCGGTTTTAAACGATTATGCATGACTTTGACATAGGAGATTATGTCATACTAGCATTAAAATTAATCTCTCAAATTTTAACTAAAGAGCTTGTAAGAGAAATGCTTAGCATCAAGTTTGTCAAAAATAAAGTTTGTAATGCATGCCAACTAGGAAAACAAATAAAAAGTAGTTTTAAATTAAAGAATCAAATAAGCACCTCTAGACTACTATAATTGATATTTATTTGGACCAATCGATATAACAAGTTTAGGAGATAGTAAATGCGTATCTGTAATTGTTGATGATTATAGTAAATACACTTGGACATACTTTTTGGCACATAAAAGTGATTACTTTAAGTATTTTTTAAAATTTTGTAAACTTGGTCAAATGAAAAGGCGTTTATGATTTTGTCTATTCAAAGTGATCATGGAGGTAAATTTCAAAACCATAATTTAAAAAAAAAATTAATTTAAATTAGTATAACCATAATTTCTTCACTCCAAAAAACCCACAAAAAAATGGAGTAGTTGAGAAAAAAAATATGAGCTTATAAGAAATGACAAAAACTATGTTAAACGAACATAACTTACCCAAATATTTTTAGGCCGAAGCCATTAACACAACATGTTATATCATGAATAGGGTTCTTATAAGACTATTACTTTTCAAAACTCTCTATGAATTATGGAATATTAAAAGATTTAATATCTAAAATTTAAAAGTTTTTGGTTATTAATGTTTTATGATGATTTTTCTTGGATATTTCTCTAGGAAAATTTGATGTAAAATCCGATGAAGGTATTTTCTTGGATATTTCTTAATTTCTAAAGCTTTTCGCGTTTTCAATAAAGGAACTTTAGTTATTGAGGAATCCATCTATGTTGTTTTTAATGAGGTTTTCAAAATTAAGAAAAATGATTTTGATGATGATTTTGATTTTGATGCTTTAAATTTGAATGAAAAATCTCCTCTCCCAAGCAACTTGGATGCATCTTCTTCCAAAGAATCCTTACCTAAGGATTGAAAGTATGTAGATATCCTAAGGAGTTAATCATTGGAGATACATCAAAAGGTGTTCAAACTCATTCTTCTTTTTAAAATTTTTATGCAAATATAGTTTTTTTATCTCAAATTGAACTGAAATGCATTGACGATGCTCTAAAAGATGAATCATGGATCTTTGCAATACAAAAAGAATTAAATCAATTTGAGACAAATAAGGTGTGGAAGCTTGTTCCTAGACCTAATGACTATTTAGTAATTGGTACTAAATGAGTATTTAGAAATAAACAATATAAACTTAGTATCGTAGTTAGAAACAAGACTAGATTAGTGGCCAAATGTTTCAACTAAGAAGAAGATATCGATTATGAAGAAACCTTCACTCCTGTGGCTAGATTAGTGGCTAAAAGATTAACTTTTGACTCCTTCACTCTACTAGTGCCTTCATGAGTCACTTCGAGTGTATGCCAAATATCAAAAGTCATTTCACAAAGACACACGATTGAACTCATTTGTATCTAAAGCACAATACAAGGCATTTATAGCATAGGCATTTAAAGTAAAAATCTTCTTCTCCAACTCATTACAATCGTTCATTGGAAAAAAAGACTTTTGAAACCCATTTTCTATAATATTCCATAATTCAAAATCCATTGAAATTAGGAAGATCCTCATTCTAGTCTTCCAATGTGTATAATCCATCCCATTGAACATGGGCGGACATCAAATTGAATGACCCTCTTGGTTGCCGGCAAATGTCATCTCTCTTGGGTTTTAAACCAAATGAGAGTGAACCTTACTCTGATACTAATTGTTAGGATCAAAAGCGCACTAAGAGGGAGGGGGGTGAATTAGTGCAGCGAAAAACTTTTTCGATTAAACCTGATTCTGAAAAATATTCGTTTCGATTCAATCCATTTCGAAGAGAGATTGAATTTTAAAGTTTTTGTAAAAGTGCAAAGAGAAGGTTAAGAAGGTTTGCAATAATGTAAATTATAAAAATAAAAAGTAAACCAGAATTTAGAGTGGTTCGATCGTTGTGACCTACATCCACTTTCAGATTCCTCCTCCGTCGAGGTCACTAGCATCTACTAATGGCTTTCCTTCAATAGGCAAAGACCAACTTCCTTTGTACAGCACTTTCTACTTTTCACGGGTTTAGGAGAGAACTCTTACAAGTCTCACACCTCTCTTGAATGATCTCAACACTTAGAAAGGGAGGAGGAGGACTCTAGCACTTTTACAACTCTTTAACACTTCAAAGACTCAAGATTATGCCAATACTTTCATGCCCTTTCATGCAGAAAAGGGTGGAGTTTTTATAGGCATGGCTTCAAAATTGGAGCCAAAAAAGTTACATCCCTGGATTTCAAGGTATTGGCGGTACCACCGTCATTATTGGGCGGTACTACCGCCTATAGTTTAATACTAGGTGGTACCATCGCTCAGTCTAGGTGGTACCACCGCTTGACAGAGCTTGGAGACTGAGCTCTGGTGGTACCACCACTGGCAGCATTAACTGCAAGCGGTACCATCGCCCAGACCACCTGGGGGACTGCGTCACCAGGCGGTGCCACTGCCGGCCATGTGTTAGGGGTTGAATAGGATGTTCAATCATGCCCAATTCAGCCCTATTAAGGGCCCAGTTGGCCCCTAATTAAGTTAGTGGATTACTTCCCAATTCTAACTCAATCTACTATCTAACTACAATAACTAAGACATAATCAAAGCACTCTTTTTCTTGTACGTCAATTCCTCTTTTGGCGAGCTTCCGGTGATCTTCCGGCGATCTTCCGATGAACTCTCGGTAATGTTCTGACAGACTCCTGGTAAGCTCCCGGACTTTACGATGATCTTCTTAGCGAGTTCCAATGAGCTTCTTTGGCAAGCTCATGGACTTCTTAGTTGGTTCCGGTAGAACTTTCGACGAACGTCCGGACTTCCGACGAACTCTTGAACTTCCAACGAGATCTCGATCTTGACTCCGACACAACACCTGCTTTATGTCTTACTGCTATCGTAGTTAATCCTACATACTTTTCTCAACATATAGATTAAATCAAATAATTTATAATTGATTTCATCATCAAATCCGAGATTCAACACGGCCAAACATTGATTCTTCCTACTTTAATCAAATTGTCTCTCCATAATCAAAGCTAGTTTTGCATCACTCAAAATGTATATTAGATCATAAACTTATCAATTGATTTCATCATCAAAATCTGAGATTCAACAATCTCCCTCATTTTGATGATGATGGAGTTTAACTAAACTCACCTTATCAATATTCCATTTTGATATAACCTCAAACATGTCATATCAAAATAATCATGTGCAACACGTCATCATTATATACATCATTCAAAATCACAAGTATTACATGCATAATACCTATGCATCATGTATATTTTTAAAATTATCATTGCATACATGATTCCAAATCATCATACATAATTTCAAATCATTATTTTAGACATAATATGCATAATTATCATTATACCTTCTCCCCCTTTGTCATCAACAAAAAAGAGAAGTACAACTAGCATGTTTTTAGATATGCAAGCCAGTAAGATAGCAAGTTTTGAACATGCAAGCTAGCAAGTTTTTCATATATGAAAGTTAGCAAAATTTTATATCTTTTGAGATGTGCAAGATAGCCTATTTTTGCATATTCTTGGAATATGTAAGCTAGCAAACTTTGCTTCTCTTTTGAGTAGAGTAAGCTAGCAATTTAGTAAGTTTTATATCATGCAAGCTAGCAAATTTTACATCATTTTATAACATGCAAGCTAGCAAATTTCACATCATTTTAGAACATGCAAGTTAGCAAATTTTCTTCTCTTTGAAATGTGCAAGTTAGCAAGTTTTCTCCTTGAAATGTGTAAGCTTGCAATACTTTCTCTACTTTTGTTATTATCAAAGAGAAGGGAAGAATACAATATTATAGTTCATTTCCCCTTACATCAATTATCAAATCATCACATGAAGAATATCAAGAAAAATTAATTTGCTGATAAGATATATAATTCATGAATACAATGAAATTATACATAATAAAACTCAAGTCATAAAGATTAAAAACTCAAGTGACATATTATGGTTAATTTGGATAAATATCCTCTTTAGTAAACAATAAAAGATTTATAGGAGAACAAATAATAAATGATCTTGATTCATGCATAAGAATTCTGAAGTCATCAAGATCATGTTTCATAAAATAAATTCTCAAGTTAAGATTATGAGAAATCAAGAAAAAATCATAATTCATATGGATAATTCTCCTCTTTAGTAAATGACAAAAAGAAACATAGGAGATAAAATAGCAATGATACCAATCATGATTCGTTTGGATAGTAGATAGCAAAAAGAAACATAAAGGATAAAAGACCTTGATTCATATAGAATAAATCTTAAGTTATAAATATCAAGAAATCAAGATAAAAATCATGATTAGATAAAACTCATCCAAATTCAATTCATCAATTCCTCAAAATCACTTTCAAGAGATTCAAAATAACATAAATAGATTTATCAATTTCTTATTGAAAAATCGATAAGATAGAGATAGAGAAATTTTCAAAATGCATTCCCTTTTTATTTGTTTCAATTCATATGATTGATTTCATACAAGCATGCCCAAGTTTTTTTTATATATCAAAACCATGCATCATGTTTTAAATCGAAAACAAGATTTATCACAAAAATCATCAAGATCAAAAGTGTAACACATAATTCCAAAACATATGATTTCAAGTCATCATTGCTTCAATTCATGCATAATATAAAATCATCAAGCATGATCACAAACCTTTTAACATTTTCATTATATCATTACATCATTAAAACATCAAGCAAGATTTGTTGAATCTCATATTTTGATGAAGAAACCAATTGATGTGTTTGTGATCTAATTTGCATTTTGAGTAATGCAAGACTAGCTTCGATCGAGGAGAGCTAAATTGATTAAAGTACGAGGAATCGGATGTTGGGCCAGAGTTGAACATGTTAGGAGATTGGACGTCGGGCCAGAGGATCGGTCAACATGTTAGCAAATGCTTCGGTCCACGAATTCGGGTATCGGGCCAAGATGATCGGACATTGCACCAAAGAGATCGGATGTTACGAAAAGACAACATGCTGATTGGGCAATACGCCGAAGGAGAGGACGATGTGCTAAAGGATTGGACGAAACGTCGAAAAAACCAATGATATACCAAACAACATATGATTCGTGCTTTATAATAATTTATCTAGATTAAGTTAGTTTAGGTCTAATTAAGTTAGTTTAAAATATAATTAGGCTAACTGGGCCTAAAGTGGGGCTATTTTGGGCCAAGAGAAAGACCCATTCAGTGACCCAAAAGTTGGGTCAAGCGATGGCACTATCGGTCTAGTCGATGGCATCGCTAGTGGCTTAGTCTCTGAGACACAATCTCTAAGATTATGTCAGGTGGTAGTACCGTGAGACTAGGCAGTGGTACCATCTAGTGTCAGGTGGTGGTACCGCCCAGACATAGTCTCCCAAACTATGTTAAGCAGTGGTACCGCCCAATGTCAATGTTGTTGGTGGTAGTACCACCCAGAACAAGCAGTGGTACCACTAGTATCTCGAAAACTAGGGATGAGATATTTGTAGGCTCTAAGTTTTAATCCATTTGGGGCCTATAAATACCCCTCTCATCCCTGCTTAGATTACATAAGAATTGAGAGCAAAAAGAAAAAAAAAATGTTATTGTAATCTTGTGAGAACTCTCAAGCTCTAAGTGTTGGTGAAGTTTAAGAGAGGAGGTAGTGGGGGTGTAAAGGTTCTCTTCTGAACCTGTCAAAAGGAGAATCGAGTTATAAGGGTAGTTGGTCTTCTCTTATTGAAGGAAGACTATTAGTGGATGCCAATGGCTTCGATAGAAGATGAATCAGGAGTAGAGGTAGGTCACGACGATCGAAACACTATAAAACTTGGTTTGCATTTACTTTAAGCTCTTTACTTTCATTGCAAACTATTAAGATCAAGTCGGCACTAAAAGGCGGGATGAATTAGTGCAGTGGAGAAAAACAACGTCGGTTCAAAAAATCTTCATTTCGATAAAACTAATATCGAAAATATATTTAACTTGAAAGCGTTCGTAAGAGTGTAATGAGAAAGTAAAGCAAGTAAGGTAGTTTACAGTAAAGGTAAATTGCACAAATAGAAATGCAAACCGAGTTTTATAGTGGTTCCGTCATCGTGACCTACATCTACTCTCGATTCCTCTTTCATCGAGGCCACCAACATCTACTAACGATCTTCTTTTAATAGGCAAAGATCAACTACCCTTTTACACCCCACTTTCTCCTTTTCATGGGTTTAGGAGATAACCCTTACAAGCACTCACTCCTCTCTAAACAGAATTCTAAACTTTAGAACTAGAGGAGGGGATTTCTCAAGTGATTGCTACAATATTTTCCCACTTTTAAGTTCTTTGTGCTTGTGTATGTTAACAAAAGATAAGAGGGGTATTTATAGGTCTCAAGTGGATTCAAACTTGAAGCCTAAAAGTATCTCATTCCTGGTTGTCGAGGTACTAGCAGTACCACCATCTATGTTGGGCGGTACCATCGCCTCTAGCACTGACACTGGGTGGTACCATCGCCCAGTCTAACTGTACCACCACCTGACACCCTGCCATTGGGCGGTACCAACTCTTGACATAGTCTCGGAGACTATGGCACCAATGGTTCCACCTATTGAGTCACTATTTGGGCCTTTCATTTAGCCCAACATAGTCCAAACTTGGGCAAAATTGGCCCCTAATTGAGTTGGCCCAATTCCAATCCAATTACACCTAAGACCTACTTCGATTTAGATAATTATTATAAAGCTAAATCAAATGTTGTCCGACATGTCATTGGTTCATCAATGCCTCATTCGATTCTTTGGCACAACGTCCTCTCTTGCAACCTATTGCCCAATCGGCCAGTTGACCTCCGCAACTTTGATTTCTTTAGCATAATTTCTGCTCTTCTTAGCTCGATGCCAGAACCCATGGCCCGAAGCCTTCTACCGATATGTCGATCGATTCTCCGGCTCGACGTTCAATCTTCTGACATGTTACACTCCGGCCCAACATGATTCTTCCTGCTTTAATTATCTCTCATTGATCGAAGCTTCCTACGTCACTCAAAATGCAGATCAGATCATAAACACTATCAATTGGTTTCATCATCAAAATCAAAGATTTAACATAAACTTCTTTACTCACTTATTTACTATGCTTCCATATACTTTCAAAGTTAAACTCTTTTCGAATATTGCTTTTAATCGTACGAAGATTTTCAAACCGATCTAATTTTTATTGCTATACTAATTCACCCTCCCCCCCCTCTTAGTGCCAACTCGATCCTAACAGATAGTATTGAGCCACATTTTTTTTCTCATTTGGTTTAACACTCAAGAGAAATAGCTCTTTTTGACTTTCAAGAAGGTCACTCTATCATTCGTTCTCATATGTTCAATGGGATGAACTACACTTATTAAAAAACTCAGATGAGAGTTTTCTTACTTTCTATAAGCTCTGATTTATGGAATATTGTTGAACTTAGTTTTCAACCTTCTAATTCTATGAATGATTGGAGTGATTTTGAGAAAAAATCTTTTTCCTTGAATGCAAAAGCTATGAATGCTTTGTTTTGTGCTTTGGATAAAAATAAGTTTAATCAGATTTCCATTTGTGAAACTGCGCATGACATTTGGCGCACACTTGAAATCACACACGAAGGCACTAGTAGAGTTAAAGATTCAAAATTTAATATTTTAATGTATGATTTTGAATTGTTTCGAATGAAGCTAAGCAAAACTATCGTTAACATGTACACTCATTTTATGGATGTCATCAATAGTTTAAAAAGTCTTGGTAAATATTTTTCTAATTTTAAACTTATTAACAAAATACTAAGATCCCTTCCAAAAAGTTGGGATCCGAAAGTGACGGTAATACAAGAGGCTAAAGACTTAAATAAGTTTCCACTTGAAGAACTTATCAGGTCTTTGATGACCTATGAAATGATATGCAAAACACATGATGAACTTGATAAACATGAGAACAACCTTCCAAAGAACAGGAAGGATTTGACACTTAGAACTCAAGAAGACCACTCGAGCGAAAGCTCAAGTGATGATGACTTTGAACTCTTAACAATAAAACTTAAAAAGTTCTTAAAACAAGAATCAAAGAATAAAAACAAACTTAAAAAGAATATAACTATCTGCTATGAACGCAAGAAGCCGGGTCACTCCAAAGATGAGTATATAAAACTAAAGAAAAAGTTATCGATTCAAGCACATTCGAAGAAGAGGAGCAAACCAATAAAGACGAGATGGCCTTTCACAATGAGGTATGTAACTCACCTGAAATGTATTTACCTTATTTTGAAATAACTTGATTCATTTCATGAGTTTTTTTTAATTAGTTTAGAAAAATTATATATATAAAGAAAAAATTGATTATGAAAATTACATATTTTATGATAAAGGAACAAAATGTTAGATTTAAATCTAATGCTTGTACATATAATAAGATTAATTCTATGTATGTGTTTAAGAGCAATAATGTGTATCTTGATGATTTCCATATTACTTTTTTATTTTTATTTTAATTAAAAATATTTTATGTTTAATGAAATCATGTTTGATGATTTAATATTGCATACTGATATAAGACATGATGAAAATGTTAAAAGTTTTGATACCATGCTTGTTGATTTTATACTATGCATGAGGATTTGAAGTAATGATGATTTATAATTTTATGCTTTCGAATTATGTGTTACACTTTTGATCTTGATGACTTTTGTGATAAATCTTGTTTTTCAAGTTTAAACAATAATGAATGGTTTTGGCTTAGAAAACAATGGCATGCTTGTATGAAATCAATCACATAGAGAAATACATTATTTTTCTTGAAAATAACTCTATCCCCAAAAACTTATTAAATTTTTCAATAAGAGATCCTAAAAGATTAATAAATCAATTTATGTCATTTTGAATCTCTCGAAAGTGATTTTGATGACTTGACAAATTGAATGAGTTGAAAATAATGATGAATATTTTGAAAATAAATATTTGTATCATGCTTGATGGTTTTACATTTTAAAATTATGCATGATGAGTTAAAGTAATAATAGTTTAAAAAATATTTACTCAAATGCATGAATCGATAATATTTTTGTCACATGAATCATGATTCCTTCACTTGATGACTAGATATTTCTTGTGCATGAACCAAGTTCTCTTTTCTTCTTGTCATTTATTAAAGAGGAGATTTTTTTATGAATTATGATTTTTCTTATGAATTATAACTTGAAACTTTTTTATATATGAATCATAATCTTGACAACTTGAGATTTCTTATGCATGAATCGAGATCATTTATTATTTATTCTCCTACAATTATTTTGTTGTTTACTAAAGAGAATATCTTTCTCGGAATTCATGACGTAAAATTTCTTTTGAAGATCTTTTACTATTTGATCTCCTAAGATTTTCTTTTTATTATTTAAGAGGAGATTTATCAAAATGAATCATGTCTTTTGGTATTCACATTATCTTTGATATTATCTTTCATGACATGATGTGTAATTCCTTTGTATTTGTTGTTGTAAACCTTATGTTATAAGTAGAGGATTGATGAATATATATATATATATATATATATATATATATATAGTACCATTGTATTCTTCCATTCTACTTCTTCCTTGTTTACAATGACAAAAGGGAGAAAGAAAATTGCTAGCATATCAAGAGAATCAAAATTGCTAGTTTGAATGTTAAATTTAGGCAAATTATTAAATCTCCCAAATGCATAAACTCTCCTTATACATTTTTCGGATCATAATTTTGATTTCTTGATTTTTATGACTTAAGTCTTCTTTTTGAATCAAGATCAGTTCCTATCATTCTTTTTATTTACAAAAGAAGAAATTTGTCAAAAATGATATATGGTCTTTTGACATTCATGACTTCATTTTTTTATGATTGAAATATTGATAAAAATTCATCTTTGTTATTTATCTTTGTCATGAAGATTGAAGTAAAGGGAAAAGAATCATAACATTATATTCTTCCCTTCTATTTGACAATGACAAAGGGGGAGTAAAGTTTGCTAGCTTGTATGCTCTAAAATGATGTAAAATTTGCTAGCTTACATGTTCCAAAATGATGTAAATCATACATTCCTTTTCAAAAAACTTACTAGCTTGAACATCGCACAGAAAAGAAAACATACTATCTTGCACATATTAAAAGGTGCAAAAGTTTTGCTAACTTTTATATGTGAAAAACTTGATAGTTTGCATGTTCGAAACTAGCTATTTGCTATCTCGCATTCTCTTTCAAAAACTTGCTAGTTTGAATATCGTAAAGAAAAGCAAACATGCTAACTTGCCAATCTAGCAAAATTTACAAACTTGCAAAACTTAAAATTGTTGCTAGCTTGCATGTTGTAAAATGATGTAAAATTTTTTTAACTTGCCCTTTGCAAAGGAAGCAAAAATTACTAGCTTGAACATTGCAAATGAAGCAAAAAATTGCTCGCTTGCACTTCTCAAAAGAGAAGAAAGGACTCACTAGCTTGCATGCTCTAAAGTGATGGGAAATTTGCTAAATTGCTAAGCTTATACCTCTAAAACATTGATAGTTACACTTTTTCTTTTTATTGATGACAAAGGGGGAGAAGGTATGATGATGATAATGCATGGTATGATGTAATTATGAATGATGATTTGGAATCATGCATATAATAAGGATTTTATATTTTAAAAATATACATGATACTTTGGTATTATGCATGCAATACTTCAACTTATGATAATGATGCATGCAATGATAAAATATTCATGATTAAATTTGCTTTGACTTGAATTCAATTTGAATTCAAAGTTCATCTCAATTATGCCATATTGATAGGGGGAGTTTAGTTTAAACTCCGTCATCAATTGATTGTCATCATAAAAAAGGGAGAGATTGTTGAATCTCAGATTTCGATGATGAAACCAATTGATGTGTTTGTGATCTAATTTGTATTTTGAGTAACGTATGACTAGCTTCGATCAAGGAGAAGCAAATTGATTAAAGCAAGAGGAATTTAATGTTGAGCCAGAGTTGAACATGTTAGGAGATTGGACATCAAGCTAGAGGATCGGTCGACGTGTCGCCAGAATGCTTTGGTCCATGAATTTGGGCAATGGGCCAAGAAGATCGAATATTGTGCCAAGGAGATCGGATGTTGCGAGAAGATAATATACTGATTAGGCAATACGCCGAAGGAGCACACGATGCGCCGAAGGATCAAACGAAGCGTTGGAAGAACCAATGACATGTTGGACAACATATGATTCATACTTGGTAATAATTTATCTAGATAGAGTTAGTTTAGATCTAATTGAATTGGTTTAGAATGTAATTTGGTCAACTCAATTAGGAGCCAATTAGGCCCAAAGTGGGGCTATTTTCAGTCGAGAGAAAGGCCCATTCAGTGACCCAAAATTTGGGTCAAGCGGTGGCACCACCGATCCAAGCGGTGGCACCGCTAGTGGCTTAATCTCCAAGACACAATCTCCAAGACTGTGTCAGGTGGTAGTACCGCCAGACTGGGTGGTGGTACCGCCCAGTGTTAGTGTTGCAAGTAGTAGTACCGCCCAACACAAGCAATGGTACCACTAGTACCCTGAAAATGGGGGATGAGACACTTTTAAGTTTCAAGTTTGAATCCATTTAGAGCCTATAAATACCCCTCTCATCCCCTGCTCAGATTACACAAGAATTGAGAGCAAAATGAAAGAAAAATGCTGTTGTAATCTTGTGAAAACTTCTCTCAAGTTCTAAGTGTTGGTGATGTTTAAAAACAACTCATGAAATGCATTAAGTAATTTCATAGTAAAGTAAAGGGGTTTTGGTTAAGTTACTTGCCTCATTGTGGAAAGCCACCAAGGTGTAGTTCGCCACCTCTTCTTTATCGGTTTGCTCCTCGTCTTTGGATGTACTCGATTCGTCCCATGTCACTTTGAATGTCTTTTTCTTCTGTGTTGCGGATATTTGCTTTTGATATGCCCCGGTCGATTGCATTCATAGCAAGTTATTGTGTTCCTTTTGAGCTTTTTTTTGTTCTTAGTTTCTTGTTTTATGAATTTTTTGAATTTTCTCATCGAAAGTTCTATGTCATTATCATCATCACTTGAGTTATCACTTAAGTGATATTCTTTGGTTCTCAGTGTCATATCTTTCCTGTTCTTTGAAACGTTGTTCTCATGTTCGTCTTGTGTCATATAACTCATTTCATAGTTCATTAAAGACCCGATAAGTTTTTCAAGAGGAAAATTATTTAGGTCATTTGCTTCTTGAATGACAATTACTTCTGAATCCCAATTTTCAGGAAGAGAACGTAAAATTTTATTCATAATTTCAAGATTCGAAAAACTTTTACCAAGTGCATTTAAACTATTGACGACATCCGTAAAATGGGTATACATGTCTCCAATGGTTTTGCTTGGTTTCATACGAAATAATTCAAAATCATACATCAAGAGATTAACATTAGAATCTTTAACCCTCCTTGTGTCTTCATGTGTGATTTCAAGAGTATGCTAAATGTCATATGCAGTTTCACAAGTCAAAATACGATTAAACCTGTTTTTATCCAAAGCGTAAAATAAAGCATTCATAGATTTTATATTTAAAGAAAATAATTTTTTCTTAAAGTCATTCCATTCATTCGTAGGTTTAGAGGGGGTTTGAAAATCAAGTTCAACAATATTTCATAAATTAAAGTTCAAAGAAAGTAAGAAAACTCTCATCCGAGTTCTCCAATAAGTGTAGTCCATCCCAATGAATATAGGAGAACGAGTGATAGAAAGACCCTCTTGAAAGTCAAAAAAAGCCATCTCTCTTAGGTGTTAATCCAATCGAATAAAATATGACTCTGATACCAACTATTAGGATCAAGTCGACACTAAAAGGGGGGATGAATTAGTGCGGACAAAAAATTACATCAATTCAAAAATATCATTCAATAAAGCTCATATCAGAAAAATGAGTTTGACTTGAAAGTGCATTCGTAAGCATAGTGAAAGTAGTAAGCAAGAAAATCAATTTGCAATATGAGAATGAAAAGCATAATAAAAATGCAAACTGAGTACATCGAATTTATAGTGGTTCGGTCGTCATGATCTACGTCCACTCTAGATTCCTCTTCACTCGAGGCCACCAACTTCCACTACTGATCTTCTTTCCAATTGGTGAAGATCAACTATCCTTACACTCTTTCTCCTTTTCACAAGTTCAGTAGAGAACCTTTACACCCCTCTTTTATAAGTGTTCCCTCACACACCTCCCTTAGGACTATCGCTAAGCATTTAGAGGAGGGACTCTATAATTAACAAAGTTTACAACCTTAGAATCATTGAGTTTTTGCTCTATTTTCGTGTGTGTTCCAAGTAAGAATTTATGGGGTATTTATAGACCCTAAATGGATTCAAAACTTGGAGCCAAAATTTAAATCCCCGGGATTTCGAGCTACTGGTTGTACCACCTCCTGCCAATCTGACATTGGGTGGTACCATCGCTCAGTCTAGCGGTATCACCGTCTGACACACTAACACTGGGCGGTACCACCGCCCAATCTGACGGTACCACCGCTTGACATACTCTTGGAGTTTTTGTTTGAGTGGTACCACTGTCCAGTCTGGGTGGTACCACCACCAGACCCTACTATATGACACTGAATGGGCTAAACAGTAGGCCCAATTTAGCTTTGATTTAAGCCCAATTAGCCCCTATTTGAGTTGGCATTGTTTCACCCTAATACCGACTTAATTAGACCTAAACTAACTCGATCTAGATAAATTATTATAAAATATTAATCATATGTTGTCCAACATGTCATTAGTTCATCCGGCACTTCGTTCGACCCTTCGTGCATCATCCTTTCCTTCGGCATATTGCATAATCGGTATGTTGTCTTCCCGCAACATCCGATCTCCTTGGTGTAATGTTTGATCTTATTAGCCGGATACCCGAACCCATGGCATGAAGCCTTTAACCACTCAATCTTATTAATTGATCCTTTTGCTCGACACTCAATCTTCTAATATATTTCACTTCGGCCCAACATTGATTATTCCTACTTTAATCAAATTATCTCTCCATGATCGAAGCTAGTCCTGTGTCACTCAAAATGCCTGTTAGATCATAAACTTATCAATTGATTTCATCATCAAAATCTGAAATTCAGCAATTGCAACGACCGAACCACTATAAATCTGGTATGCATTTCCTTTATTCTTTTCATTCTTATTACTTATTGATTTAGTTGCTCATTACCTTTACTCACTTTTCAAGTTAAATATATTTCCGATACAGGTTTCATCGAATGAAATTTTTGAAATCAGCTCAACTTTTCGAAAGAACTAATTCACCCTCCCTATCTTAGTGTCTTTATTATCCTAATAGGTTTCAAGCGGTTGTACCATTTTTGCACTGAGCCTCTTAGGGTGGTTGGGAATGCTCAACATATCATAGCATCCGAGGTATCGTATAATAACAATTGGGCTCAAAAGGCCATGGTGTGCTTCATTAGGTCAGAGCTATCATCAAAAGCCTCTAATGACGGGAGGCGAAAGTTGGTTGAGAGTGGCTCCTTTTGGATACTTTGGACAAATGGAGAACGACCTGAGGTGAGGTCGTTCGCTTCCCCCTTTGAGTGCAGGAACTCCCGTTGCACCTTGTCTAGGCACTAATTCACCATTCATAATTGGGCTCTTAGTGAATCATCCATTGAGTCGATCGATTGGGTCTTCAACTTAGGCAATGCCAGCCTGTGATGTAGGGAGCACTAAATTGTACCGTTGGGGAGTGCGGTGCTCGAACTGGTATTTCCACCAATCAGGGGCAATCTGAGGCTTCCAGCAATGGATCGATCAGGGGAACCCCAAGGAGTGTGGGTGTAGGCGATGGTTGAGTCATTGGCCATGGCTGTGAAGGGGGCATTGCTTGTTAGGCAAATTAGGGTAGGAGTGGGGTGATGGCTTGCATCATCCCGATGAGGGCCTACACCTAGTGTGCAAGGCTCAAAAAAGCCTTAGCAAGAATGACCAAGTGCCCCGCGCTTGCCCTTGGAGGTGAAAGCCCAGAGTTATTGAACAAACACCAGTAGCACCCTAGGGTTTGGGTCGAGGTGGATACGTCCACCTAAGGGAAGGAAGGCAATTATCCTCTTTGCACAAAAGTATTGTGTGTGGGTAGCAATGCCTCTTAGTGTTTATTGAGAGGCTTCGCTAGGGGATGTTTTTGTAACATTCAGGCACTCCTTCTAGTGCCAAAATGTTTCTGTCTTAATACCGTCAACTGAAGATCGATACAACTCTATCTTGTCTCGAAGGTGCAAGGTTGTCCAAGTGACCCTCGTGGCATTGAGCGAGATGGTCCCCATAGGGAATGAGGAGGCCTTGGGTGGATTCTGATCTCTTGGGGATTCTACACAAATGTCGACGTCGGGGGGAGGTGTATTTCCTAACCCGACTCCTTCGATGATCATGTTAGCTCTTCTTAAAATAGTGAGGACGAGGATGATCAGAGTGAGAGAGGTTCGATCCCTATGCAGGCATCGAGGATCGGTTCTTATACTTAGGAAATCATAGGGTCGCCCATCCCTGTCCGAACGTCCTTCTTTTGTAGTTCATTTATGTGGCTTAGGAAATCATAGGGTCCATACATCCCCTATAGATAATAAAAAGAATTAGTCTTTGTCTTCCACACAAATCACACAAATCCCTCGGCATCCAACAGGCAGGCTTCGCTTAATGTCAGAATATACCCTATTAGGCTCCTTGATGAATATTTTAATTAATATTTTCTTTGTTGAATAATATTTCTAACCATTAATCCTTGATATGTGAGTATATTATATCATATTTTAGATGTAATTGATATCTTAATTTAATTGCGGAACATTTTTTTATAGATATCTGAGTACTCGAAATCTTATTACAGCATTCACCGTCGCACGGACGGGAAACTATGTGGCTCGGACGTGAGAGATGGCATAGACCTATAGCATATATATTAAGCTAGGATCTCATTTAGGCATTTCGCCTTTGCTACATTGATGTCGTTGGCATTCTCCGGCAACTCCAGCCGCTGATGATCTGCCCTGGCCAGGTTCTTGAGGTTGGCAAGCTCGAGATCTCGGCTCATCTTCCTACGGTACATCTCGCTGAACGTGATGGGCTCGTCCAGGATCGGCTTCTCTCCCTCCCTTATCGCCAGGGGATACACGATCGCCTCCGGCGCTGGGTTCTGAAACGTGGCGATCGACAGCCTGCTGCAGCTCGAGTTCACCACCGCCTGATGATCCGCGTTCTTGAACCTCCCGTTGCTCAGATACTGCGCCCGCCTCAGAGAGAAGCATGTCAGATCTGTATGGCATTCGCAGAAGAAGGCGTTTGCTGATACTCACATGGCCATGGTCCCCGAGGTTGACGACGAAAGCTCCCTCCACGGGCTGAACTGTGATCCACGTCTTGCCGCCGTCCTTGGTGGCTTGGAGTCCGCCGACTTGGTCTTGGAGGAGGAGGGTGATGGTACCGGGATCGGTGTGGCGTTTGAGGCCGAGGGTGAGGTCGGGCTGGGGGCACTTGGGGTAGTAGTTGACCACCACCTTCTGATCCATGTCTACGCAGGCATCGGTGAGGGCTTCCTTGTCGAGCCCCATTGCCTCCGACAACACCTCCAGCAGCTTGCACGCCAACCCCATCAGCTTCTCGCTGTACGACTCCACCACCGACCTCCACCCTTCTGGCTTATCCGGCCACCTCGAGTAGTCCCGAGCTCCGATCGGGTACGAGAAGTAAGTCACGATCTCTCGCCAGTCCTGCACTGCCTCACCCTGCGTGACATCAATCGAATTAGTTCTTAGCCCATGGAATCCACCAACTTCGTGAGAAGGCTTCGTCAAACATGTTCTACCTGGAGATGGCTGGACACTATGAAGCCTCCCTTTTTTCCGCCGGACATGTCGAACCGGAGCTTCTCCTCGGGGGGTAGCGCGAAGAAATCCCGGGCGACCCGGGTCATCTCGGAGATCATGCCGGCGTCCACTCCATGGTCCAGCACCTGGAATAAGCCCCAGTCCTCGCAGGCCTCCACGATCTTGCGGCGGATCTCCGCCCTCCGCCCGCCGGTGGCCCCGTCCTCGTCGTCAACCCCGACGAGCGAGATCACCGGGATGTCGCTGCTGAATTGGTTATAGGCCACCTTGGGTCGCTCGTCCTCGTCCCGCACGAAGCTCGCCCTCAGGGTCGCCTCGTTCGTGGGAAGCAATGCAGTGCCGGGGGCCATCTTGTCCCACTTGAACGATCTGAACTGTGTGGGAATGAGAAGGTCTTAGACGAAGTAGTGAGCATTTAAAAGGACGAGTGGCGTCGCCAGCTACCACTCGTTTCATCTACCCCCTTCTTCCTGCACAGTGACGAACATCGATATGTACAACGACCGCTAAAACGGGACGGTCTAGAAGTTGGCATTTAAACAAACGCCTGGAGAACATGTGGCTGAAACGGAAGCGTTTAGAGAAATGAGTGGTGGGCGTAGTCACGGGGCGCACGCGGACGCCTCATGAACAGGTGCTGTACCTAACCAAGCTTTTGGCTCCGTAAAGGCCGGCTTTCCCCAACTGTCCTATACTCGTCACGCGCTCACCTGATACAATAAACAATATAAAATGGCAGCTTCCTCGAGGCTTGGTTACTAGGTTAAAAATTGAAACTATTGATTTTTGGGAGGGGCGATTCGATTATTTGATTTTCTTAGTTTTAGGGTGCCGTTGACCAAAAAATCAAACACCTGATTCGGCCTCAAAAGTATGGACCCATCCAGAGAATAAAAACGACTTGCTTGGGAGTGATTTATGTTAGGTTCAAATTGACACTAAAAAGGGGTAACTTAGTAATTTTAATAAAAATATCAGTTTTAAAAAATTTTTGTTCGATGAAAAAAAAAAAAAAAACGTGATTGACTTAGAGTAAGTGAATTGAGCAATTAATTGAGAATGTAATAGCAATGAAACTGAAAAAGAAAGTGCAAACTGAATTTATAGTTGTTCAATCGTCAAGACCTACGTCCACTCGTGATTCCTCCTTCTTTAAAGCTACCGACATCCACTAACGGTCTTCTTTCAATAGACGAAGACCATCTACTCTATTACAACTCTTTCTTTTTTTCACAAGTTTATGAGATAATATTTATAAGCCTCATACCTCTCTTAGAATGATCACAAAGCTAAGGAGGAGGAGGACACTTAACACTTTTTCAACATTTTTACAACCCAAAATCTCAAAACTTTTGTTCACACTTTCGTACTCTTTCATGCAGGAAAGAGTGTGGTATATATAAACCCCAATGACTTCAAAAATGAAGCCAAAAAATATCTCATCCCGGGTTTCTGGGGTACTACCGGTACCACCCCTAGTATCATCACCTATAGACTGACATTGGGCGGTATCATCACCTAGTCTCAATAGTACCACTACCTGACAGAGCCGTAAAGATTGGATCTTAGCAGTACTATCGCTTAGCTATTGAATCTTATATTTTGATGATGAAATCAATTGGTGAATTAATGATCTAATATATATCTTGAGATAAGTGATCATGGACTAACTACAATCATGAGAAAGACAAAACGATTAAAGAAGAATCGAATGTTGGGCCAGAGTCAATGATCGGGCATCGGGTAGAATGAATCAGGGGACACACCAAAGGATCAGACTGTTGAATCTCGGATTTTGATGATGACGTCAATTGTCATTTGTTATCTAATCCATATGTTGAGATAAGTGTGCAGGATTAACTATGATGAAAGTAAGATATGCAGTAGGAGTTGTGCCGGAGTCAAGACTATGATCACGTTGGGAGTTTGAGAGCTCGATGGAAGTTCGGACGGTCGTCGGAGGTTTTGCGGGAACAAATCCGAGAAGTCCAGGAGCTTGCTAAAAGAAGCTCGTCGGAACTTGCCAAGTGGATCGTCGCAAGTCCAGGAGTTTGCCGGAAGTCCGTCGGAGCATCGCCGAAGGTTTGTCCGAAGAAGAGGAGTCCAACACCGAGCAAGTTGCTCATTACGCCCTAATGGCCATCGGAGAGGAGGTAACAAATTTAATTAATGTAGATTTATCATTTAATGAATTATTAAATGCCTTCCATGACTTATTTGATGAATGTAAAATAATTAGTAGAAAATATAAATTGTTAAAAAAGGAGCATGATAGTCTTATTAGTAATTTCGATAAATTAAAAACTGAATATCATGATAGTTTAGCTTCATATATAAAATGTTATGATCTAGAAACTCTCCAAAAGGAGAACTTGCTACTTAAGGACACCTTGAAGAAATTCGAGGTTGAGCTCGGAATTCAAACTAGTTTGGGGCCTATAAATACCCCACTCTTTCAGCAATGAAAGAGCAACCAAAACAACCGAAATCCTGATCTTACTCTGTGATTTTTAGAGCTCAAAAGTGTTGTATAAGTTAAAAGTTCTTCTCCCTCTTTTCTTCCAAGTTCTGATCTTTCAAGAGAGGAGAGAAAATTCTGTAAGGGTTGTCTCCTAAGCCCGTCAAAAGGAGTGAAACTGTAAAAGGGTGGTTGGCCTTCGCTTATTGAAGGAAGGCCTCTAGTGGATGTCGGTGACCTCGTCGGTGGAGGAAGCCAGAAGTGGATGTAGGTCAAGATTGACCGAACCACTCTAAAATCGCGGTGCTCTCTGGTTTGTATTTACTTTGAGCATATTATCTTTACTGCAAACCTCCTCAATAGCTTACTGCCTTCTGCGAATTTACGATCATGTTTCAAAGTTTAGTATTTTCTGAATCGGTGTTTAGACGTAAATAAGCTTTATCGTACGAACATCATATTTTAGTTTATGCTTACATTCTGATTTCCATCATAACTACAAACTACCCTTATAGATTCGCTTTAACTGCATCTTGCTTGATCACAAGTTAAAGTGATTTACGAATCGGCTTTTCTACCGAAATCACTCTTATCGTACGAACGTAGTTTTAATCGTTGAAAGTTTTCCGCCGCACTAATTCACACCCCCCCGTTAGTGCTCTTGATCCTAACACAGACGATGTAGTGAAAGCTCACTAGAAGATGGATCTTTTCGACTTTCAAGAGGGTCACTTTATCATTCGTCCTCCCAAGTTCAATAGGATGGACTACACATATTGGAAAACTCGAATAAGAGTTTTCTTGCTTTCGTTGAATCTTGATTTATGGAATATAGTCGAATTTGATTTTCAAAAGTCTTTTCTTCCAATAAACGATTGGAATGGGTTGGAGAAGAAGACTTTCTCTTTAAATACAAAAGTTATAAATGTCTTATTTTATGCCCTGGAAAAAATGAATTTAATCGTATTTCTATTTGCGAAACTACTTTCGATATTTGGCACACTCTTGAAACCACACACGAAGGCACTAGTAGAGTTAAAAGACTCTAAACTAAATATTTTGATACATGATTTTGAAATATTTCATATGGAACCAAGCTAAACTATTGGAGATATACACACCCATTTTACGGATATCATCAATAGTCTAAAAGCTCTTGGTAAAAGTTTTTTAAATCTTGAACTTGTAAATAAAGTTTTACGATCACTTACTAAAAATTGGGATTCGATAGTAACTACAATACAAGAATCAAAGAACTTGAACTATTTTTCGATTGAAGAACTTATTCGGTCTTTGATGACTTATGAAATGACATGCAATATACATGAATAACTTAAGAATAATCTTCCAAAGAATAAGAAGGATTTGACACTTAGAACTCAAGATGATGCTTGTTTTGATTTAGCGTAAAAAACTTGGGCATGCTTATAAGAAATCAAACCACATAAATTGAAACAACTAAAAAGGGAATGCATTTTGAAAATTCCTCTATCACTATCTTATCGATTTTTAAAAATTAGATTAATGAATATATTTATATTTTGAATTTCTTGAAAGTGATTTTGATGATTTGAATTTGAATGAGTTTTTACCTATATCGTGATTTTGATTCCTCGGAATTATAGCTTGAAATCTTTTATGAATCAAGATCTCTTATTATGTGTTCTCATATTGTTTAAGAGGAGATTTTTTTTATGAATCATGATTTTTTGAATTATAACTTGAGATCTTTCATTAATATATAAATCATGATCTTGACAACTTGAGATTCTTATGAATCAAGATTATTTAATATGTTTCTTCTTTTTGTTATCCAAAAGAATCATAATTTGTCTCTTAATATTCATAATTTGTCTTCATGAATTGTATACCTCATCACCAAGTTAATTTTTCTTGATATATTTTATGTGATGATTTAAAAAATGATGTAATGAGAAAAGTTTTGCACATTAAGGGAGATAGTTTTGCTAGCTTGGATAAATTAGTGTAAAACTTACTTGATATGCTTTTAAACACTTGCATTGTTGAATGATTCTCCTTTTTGCCTATGACAAAAGGGGAGAAAATAAATGATGAATGTTTGGTACCAACAATCATGAAGTGATAAATGCTTAAAAAATATTAATTTAATGTTTGGTATCACGAATGCTTTAGTATGCATGAGAGAAATGATGAATGTTTGGTATCATGATCAAAATGTTGATTTAATGTATGAAGTGATAAATGCTTAAAAATTTTAATGTCTTAGTATCATGTATGATATGCTCATAGTGATGATTGATTTATTTTTTGTATCATGCATACCCAAGTAATATTGATTTAAAAATTTATTGGTTTAGTATCATGCCCAATGTGATAATGATGATGACTTGACATTTCATACAAGAACACTTTATGGGTTAAGATTTATTTTCTTTATCCAAATCATGATCTTGATTTCTCGATATTTGATACATGAGATTTTTCTAAGAATCAAGATCTTGTTTTTGAACTCCCATGTTTCTTTTTGTTATTTATTAAAAGGAAAAAGAATTATAATATTGTATTCTTTCCTTCTATTTGACAATGACATAGGGAGAGCAAATTTTGCTAGCTTGCTAGCTAGCTTGCATACTTCAAGAAAAGCAAAATTGCTAGCTTGCATGTTCTAAAATGTCATAAAATTTACTAGCTTGCATGTTGTAATATGATGTAAAATTTTGCTAGCTTGCACTTTGCCAAGGAAGCAAAAAAATTGCACTTCTCAAAAGAGAAGAAAGAAAATTACTAGCTTGCATGATGATTAAACTTGAGATTATGTTTATAATGCAATGATTTAAAATTATATATTAAAAACTTGCTAGATACACTTCTCCTTTTTATTGATGACAAAGGGGGAAAAGTTATGATAATGATTATGCATGGAATGATGTATTAAAATTTTGATTATGCATGATTTTATGATGACATGTTGCTTGGATTCATGATGAAATATTAATTTTATTGGGAAAAGAGTCAGCACTAAGAGGGGGGGGGGGTGAATTAGTGCAGCGGTAAAAATTACGTCGGTTCAAAACTTCGTTGCGATTAAATCTGTTTCCAATGAAAAATCGTTTCGTAAAGATAATAACTTTGAAAGTACACGGAAGAGTATAGTGGATGTAAAGCAAGTAAAGTGGTTTGTAGTTAAAGTAAATTGCTCAAGAGAAATACAAACTGGATTTTTATAGTGGTTCGGTCGTCGTGACCTACATCCACTCCGCTGATTCCTCTTCCATCGAGGCCACTAGCATCCACTATCGGTCTTCCTTCAATAGGCGAAGACCAATCACCTTTTACACCCCTCTTCTCCTTTTCACAAGTTTAGGAGATAACTTTTTACAACCCTCTTTTACAAGGTATCACTCTCACACCTCCCTTAGAACTCTCTCTGAGCTTTCGAAGGAGAGAACTAAACTTTCTAAGGTTTACAACTTTAGAATCATAGAGTTTTGCTCAATATTTCTTACTTATCAATGGAGGAATAGTTGGGGTATTTATAGGCCCCAAATGGATTCAAATTTGGAGCCCAAAATTCAAACCTCTGAAATTTCAGGGTATAAGCGGTATCACCGCTTGCACTGGGCAATACCACCGCCTGCAGCCTGACAGTGGGTGGTACTATCACCTAGACTAGTGGTACCACCACCCAGACAGTCTCAGAGACTAAGTCTAGGTGGTACCACTGCCCAGACTGGTGGTACCACTGCTTGACATAGTCTCGGAGACTGAGCCATGATGGTTTCACCTATTAGGTCACTATTTGGGCCTTTCTCTTAGCCCAACACAGTCCAAACTTTGCCCAACTATCCTCTAATTGGGTTGGCCCAATTTGAATCCCTATTATGTGCTAACTACTAATTTTAAGATATTTACTAAGCTAAACAAAGTCCCTAAGTCTAGGTTTCTTCCGGTGAGCTTCCGGCGATCTTTCGGCGAGCTTCCGGTGGTTTTAAAATTCAAACCTCTGAAATTTCAGGGTATGAGCGGTATCACCGCTTGCACTGGGCAATACCACCGCCTGCAGCCTGACAGTGGGTGGTACTATCACCAAGACTAGTGGTACCACCACCCAGATAGTCTTAGAGACTAAGTCTAGGTGGTACCACTGCCCAGACTGGTAGTACCACTACCTGACACAGTCTCGGAGACTGAGCCATGATGGTTTCACCTATTAGGTCACTATTTGGGCCTTTCTCTTAGCCCAACACAGTCCAAACTTTGTCCAACTATCCTCTAATTGGGTTGGCCCAATTTGAATCCCTATTATGTGCTAACTACTAATTTTAAGATATTTACTAAGCTAAACAAAGTCCCTAAGTCTAGGTTTCTTCCGGCGATCTTTCGGCGAACTTCCGACGATCTCTCGGCAATGTTCCAGTGGACTCCCGACAAGTTCCTGGACTTCATGATGATCTTCTTGGTGACTTCAAACAAGCTTCTTTGGCAAGCTCTAGGACTTCTTGGTCAATTCTAATAGAACTTCCGACAAACATCAGGACTTCCGACGAACTCTCGAACTCCTAATAAAATTACGTTCTTGACTCCAAGACTTCATTTTGCTTTATTCCTTGCTATCGTAGTTAATCCTGCACATGTAAAAACATAATTCAATCTAGACAATTATTACCAAGCATGAATCATGTTGTCTGGCATGTCATTGGTCCATCGACACTTCATCCGATTCTTCAACGCATCGTCCTCTCTTGTGGCCTATTGCCTAATCGGCTAATTGACCTCTGCAACTCTAATATCCTTAGCATAATTTCTGCTCTTCTTAGCCTGATGCCTAAATCCATGGCCCGAAGTATTATGTCGATACGTCATTCGATCCTCCAGCTAGACGTCCAATCTTCTAACATGTTCGCCCAACATGATTCTTCCTGCTTTAATTGTCTCATCCTGATCAAAGCATCCTGCGTCACTCAAAACGTAGATCAATTCATAAGCACTTATCAATTGGTTTCATCATCAAAATTTGAGATTCAATAGTCTCCCCCGTTTTGATGATGACAACCAATTGATGACGGAGTTAACCTTAACTCCCCTTATCAATATGTCATATTGATAGAACCTTGAATTCAAGCTGAATTCAAGTTATTGCAAATTTCATCATGAATATTTGCAACACGTCAACATCCATAATATGATCATACTTCTCTCCCTTTGTCATCAACAAAAAGGAGAAGTTACAACTATCAAGTATTTGAGATATTAGTTCAAATCATTGCATAATAAATATAATCTTTAGTTTTATGCAAGCTAGCAAAAATTTGGCAAGTGCTATATCATATTAGAACATGCAAGCTCTCACATTTTAGATATACAAGGTAGTAAGATAGCAATTTTACAACATACAAGCTAGCAAAAATTTCGAAAGCAAATGCAAGATAGCTTTCTTGTTGAAGTGTATAAGCAAGCGATTCTTGCTTCCTATTCCAATGTGCAAGTTGCAAGTTTTGCTTCTTGAGATAGGCAAGATAGTGATGTTCAAGATAACAAGCTCTTTCTTTTCTTTTGAGAAGTGTCATTTTTGCTTCCTTTGCAAAGTGCAAGCTAGCAAAATTTTACATTATTTTACAATATGCAAGCTAGCAATTTGACAAGTGTTACTTCTCTTTGAAGTATGAAGGCTAGCAAGTTTTTGAAAAATAATGCAAGATAACAAGCTAGCAAGATACAATGTTTTATATGAAGCAAGCTAACAAGTTTTGCATTATGCAAGCTAGTGAGTTTTTTGTAAAATTTTTATACCTTTTGATATATGCAAGATAGCGTGTTTTTGCATCAACTTGACTTGTGCAAGCTAGCTAGTAAGCTAGCCATCTCCCCTTTTGTCATTGTCAAAAAGAAGGGAAGAATAAAATTTTGTATCTCTTTTTTCCTTTATAATAATTTTCAAATCATGACAAAGGATGAATGAAAAATCAAGTTATGAATGTCAAAACAATTTTTCATCATGAATATTTTATCATTCTTAATTGCAATATGGTATCATTTCAGAAAATGATAATTGTTGACTTTCACATCATAAAAAAAATCATAGTATTGCATGCATCATTCCGAATAATTCAAATCATGATGGTATAAAAATGTCAAATTACATTGCATCCTATCATGCATGATCATAACTTCTCATTTGTATGCATTAACATAGTATCATGAGTATTTCATGCATAATTTCAAATCATCACATTCATTTCATCACATGAAGAATATCAAAAGAATTAATTGGGTGATGAGATAAATATTTCATGAATACAAAGAATTGTACATAAAAATCATATCAAGAAAGATAAAATATCAAAGATCATGAAGACAAATTGTGAATATCAAGAGACATATTATGATTATTTTTAGATAACTCAAATAGCAAAAAGAAAGAATCATAGTGGACAATCTTGATTTATAAAAAGAATTTTCAAGTTATAATTCTGAGAAATCAAGAGAAACTATGATTCATTTTGGAAATTTTCTTTTTTAGTAAACGACAAGAAGAAACATGGGAGTTCAAAGAATAAGATACTGATTCATAAACGATTTCAAGTTATAAATCACGAGAAATTAAGATCATGATTTCGATAAAATCTATTAAATTTAAATCATTTTCATAATCCATGAGATTCACAAATGCATAATATACATGGATTCATTAATGAAAAATCAAAATCAATCTCACGGTTCAAAAAATTCATAACATAGGAATTGAGAAATTTTCAAGAAATGTATTCCCCTTTTATTTCATACAAGCATGCCTTTGCTAAATAAAAACATTCATCATCATTTTAAAACAAAAAAAAAAATAAATTTCATCACGACAAGATCAATAAGCCATAAATCATAAAAATCATCATGCATAATTTTGAAATATAAACTCATTAAGCATGATTATTATGCATCATTACTTTAGGCATGATACCAAAATATAGTTTCAAGTTTTCAAGGTGTAACATGCACAATTTCAAACTATAAACTCATTAAGCATGATATCAAATCTCTTAACATTTTTATTAAGACATTAAGTATGGCTTCATTGAACATAATGTTGAATGATTCTTAAAAATATCTAATCTTCTTTAGTTTCAATTTGTATGATTAACTTTATATTAGCATGGCCAAATAGTTATTCTTATATCAAAACCATGCATCATGTTTCAAATCGAAAACCAAGGACAAGATTCATCACAAAAATCATCAAGCCTTCCGTACAAAAGCTATCATGTCTTCAAAATCTCATGCATAGAATAAAGTCATCAAGCATTATACCAAAACTTTTATTAAAAAAAATAAGTATGATTTCATTGAGCGTTTTCAATCAATGTCAGAAATCAATACGAAAATCAATATGATACACATTATTGTTTCTTTATTGTTTCTTTAGACAAAAGATTTGATTTTTCTTTTTATGTGTTTCATTTTATGTGATTGATTTTACATAAGTATGCTCAATTTTTTTTCATATGAAAACCATCCAACAAAACTCGAAAAGCAATACAAAATCATCATAATACACATAATTGTTTATACCATATAAGAAATTAATCACTAGATTTAATTCTAAATTTTTTTTGTATTTTCATAATACATGCAATTGTCATTATCATTTTTAAAATTACTAGAAAGATAAGCATGATCCTAAAACTTTGAATATTTTCATACAAAAAAAAATTATATAATTTTTCTAAACTAAATTAAAAATAACTTTTGAAAAGCATCATATAATTTTAAAATAAATTAAAGGAGTTTCGTTTGAGTTGTTTACCTCATTGTCGAAAACTATTAAGACGTAGTTTATCACCTCGCCTTTGTTGGATTATCCTTCATCTTCGGATGAGCTCGTTTCTTCCAAGATTGCTTCCTTCTTCTTGTGTTCATTGCAAGTAGTTGCGTTCTTTTTAAGTTTAATTTTGTTCTTCAATTTTTATTTTATGAACTTTTTAAATTTCATAGTGAGGAGTTCAAGTTCACCATCACTTTCGCTTATACTCAAGTGGTCTTCGATTATTCTGTTGAATCTCGGATTTTGATGATGAAATCAATTGATGGGTTAATTGATCTAATCCATATTATTGAGTTAAGTGTGCAAGATTAACTACGATAACTTGAAGACATAAAGCAAGTCTACCGGAGTCAAGTTTGATGGGTGTTCGAGAGTCCGTCGAAAGTCCAAAGATTCATCGGAAGTGCTGCCGGAACCAACCGAGAAGGAATCTAGGACTTGCCAAAGTTTTTGGAAGTTCGCTAGAGAGATCGTCAGAGGTTTGCGGAGATCACCGAGAAGGTTCGGCTACTTGCCAAAGACTCGCTGAACTCACCATAAGACAGGGAGCCTACTAGGAGTCTGTCGGAAGAAATTCGATGGTGTATCAGAAGTCCACCGGAAGTTCGTCGAAAAGCTCACTGGAAGGAAACTCGACGTTGCCGGACTATGTCTTAATTTCATAGTTTGCATGTAATTAGGGTTAGGATTAAGGGATAATCCTATAACCTGGTAAGGGACCAATTGGGCCCTAATACAGACTGGTTTGGGCCAAATTTGGAGCCCAACCAGTGACTCGTAAGGTCGGGCGGTGGCACCGCCTAGCACCCGGCCGAAATGGGCGATGGCACCGCTCAAAACCCGAGAGTTCCGGCGATGGCACCACCAGTACACTGTCAGTGTCAGACACTGACACTAACATGCGATGGCACCGCCAGCACCGGGAAACCCAAAAGCAATTCAAATTTAGAGCCCAAATTTGAACCCTCTTAGGGCCTATAAATATCCCTTAATTCTCAACAGAGAAGACAACTTTTGAGAAGCAAAAGATTGAGATAAAAGCCTTAGCAAAGTCTTTAGCAAGTTTTGTTATCAATAGCTTGAGTGTTCACCTCTCTATTTCTCTTTGAAAATTTGTAAGAGTGTGAACCACTTGTAAAAGGTCGTAAGAGAGGTATTTATCCTTCCCCTTCAAAGTGATTTGCTAGTGGAAGTTGGGAGCCTCATTGAAGAAGGCTTCGCAAGCGGATGTATGTCATTTTGACCGAACCACTTTAAATTGGTGTGTTCCTTGAATGTGTGAGTATTTACTTTTCTGAAATCGTTATTTACATAGCAGCAAGCTTTCAGTTTTCATCTTCTCACTTTACTCGAGCTACTTTCTCCAAGTCATTGACAAATTGAAATCTCTACGCATTTACGAAATCGTTTTCAAATTTATAAGTTTTAATCCGCTGCACTAATTCACCCCCCACTCTTAGTGCCGCTCCGATCCTAACAATTGGTATTAGAGCTAGGCTCACTCTCATATTTGGTTTAATACCCAAGAGAGATGGCTTACTTTGGCATATATGAGGGTCATTCCATTACACGTCCGCCTATGTTTAATTGGTCGGATTATATGTATTGGAAAACTTGAATGAGGATCTTTCTCATTTCCATGGATTTTGAGCTTTAGACCATTGTCGAAAATGGATTTCAAAAATCTTCTCTTCTGATGAGCAAATGGGATGAATCGGAGAAGAAGGTTTTTGCTTTAAACACAAAGGCTATGAATGCCTTGTTTTGTGCATTGGACAAGAATGAATTTAATCGCATTTCAATTTGTGATTCGGCTTTTGATATTTAGAGAACTCTTGAGGTTACTCATGAAGGCACTAGCCGAGTGAAAGAATCCAAAATCAACATTCTTGTGCACTCTTACGAACTTTTTCGAATGAAACCAAGTGAGTCCATCGGAGACATGTACACCCGTTTTACGGATGTCATCAATGGACTCAAAGCTCTTAGCAAAAGTTTTTCTAACTTTGAACTAGTAACTAAAATTTTAAGATCCCTTCCAAAGAGTTGGGATCCAAAATTTACGACCATTCAAGTGGCCAAGGATCTTAAAACATTTCCTCTTGAAGAACTTATTGGGTCTCTAATGACCTACGAAATGATGTGTCATGCTTATGAAGAGCTCGAGAACCCCCTTCCAAAGAACAGGAAAGATATGACGCTTACATCACAAGAAGACCACTTGAAAGGAACATCAAGTGATGAGGAACTTGACGATGACATTGCACTTTTAACTCAAAAATTTTAAAAATTTATAAGAGAGAACAAATTTAAAAATAACACTAAAAATAAACTTGAACATAAAAAGGACCAAGTAATATTCTATGAATGCAAGAAGCCGAGGCACTTCAAAAATAAATGCCCCCAAGCCAAGAAGAAGCAAGTTTTAAAAGCGACTTGGGACGATTCAAGTGATTCCGAAAGTGAAGAAGCTAGCAACAAAGAGGAGGCAAACTTCGTGCTAATGGCTTTAGGAGAAGAGGTATGTGATTTAATTAATGAAGATTTATCTTTCGATGAACTTTCTATCACTTTTCATGAATTATTTGATGAGTGTAGAACTATTAGTAAGAAGTTTAATCTATTAAAGAAAGAGCATGTCTTACTAAAAAATAAGCTTGATAATCTTCAAACTCCTCCATGCTCTAAGTGTGAACACTTAGAAGCAATAAAAAATAAAAATTTGCTACTTAAAGAGATCTTAAACAAGTTTAAGGTCGGTAGCAAGGGATTGGACATGATCCTTGCAAACAAGGGTCAAGTCGCAAATTGAAGTGGAATTGGTTTTGTGAGAGGATCTCACCAAAATCATACAACTTTCATTAAAGGACCCACATTATATGTTTTATCTCGTTTGAAATTTAACTTTTATTGTAAATCCAAACAAGTTGCTTACAAATGTCCATTTAGGAAAATTAGTCCACATAAGTTGATATGGGTTCCTAAAGGAACTATAAATAGTTCAATGATGAATAACAAAATTGGTAGATCAATTTTTGAGGCACCCAAAATCAAATGGGTACCTAAAAACTATCCTCTTTTATAGACAAACCCACAAGCTAGGAGTAAGAGATGGTATCTTGATAGTGGATACTCAAGACATATGACTGGAGATCCATCTCATTTCTTTATGCTCACTAGCAAAGAAAAAGGGTACGTCACCTTCGGAGACAATAACAAAGGCAAAATCATTCGCAAGAGAACTATAGGTAACAAATTAAAATTTTCAATTGATGATGTATTGCTAGTTGATGGATTAAAACATAATATCTTAAGTATTAGTCAATTATGCGATAAAGGTTACATCGTTAGATTTGAATCTAATGTGTGCATTATTGAAAAATCAAACAATAACATGTCAATGATTGCTTTAAAACAAAATAATGTCTATACAATCAACCTTGACGAACTAAGTAATGAAATGTGCTTCTCCGCTTTAAATGATGATGCTTGACTTTGGTATAGGAGATTAGGCCATGCAAGTATGAAACTAATAGCTAAGATCTCATCTAGAGAGTTAGTACGAGGGATTCCCAATATAAAGTTTGTCAAGGACAAAGTGTGTGATGCTTGTCAACTAAGAAAACAAATAAAAACTAGTTTCAAACCAAAAAATCAAATTAGCACCATTAGACCATTGCAATTGATCCATTTAGACTTATTTGGACCAATTGACACAACGAGTCTAGGAGAAAGCAAATATGTCTTCATAATTATAGATGACTATAGTAGATACACTTGGACCTATTTCTTGGCGAACAAAAGTGATTGTTTTATATGTTTCTCTAAATTTTATAAACTTACTCAAAACAAAAAAAGCTTCATGATTTCATCAATTCAGAGTGATCACGGTGGCGAATTTCAAAACAGTGACTTCCAAAGTTTTTGTGAATCCAATGGATATAATCACAACTTCTCCACTCCAAGAAATCCTAAATAAAATGGGGTAGTTGAAAGAAAAAATAAAAATTTACATGAAATAGTAAGAACCATGTTAAATGAACATAGTCTACCTAAGTATTTTTGGGCCGAAGCCGTTAATACGACTTGCTATGTCATGAATAGGGTTCTAATAAGACCATCTCTATCAAAAACTCCCTATGAATTATGAAATAACAAAAAACCAAATGTTTCTTATTTTAAAGTTTTCGGTTGCAAATGCTTTATTTTGAATGAAAAGGATGCCTTAGGAAAATTTGATGCTAAATCCGATGAAGGCATCTTTCTTGGTTACTTTTCCGTTTCTAAGGCTTTTCGTGTTTTTAACAAAAGAACCTTAGTTATAGAAGAGTTTATTCATGTAGTTTTTAATGAAATTTTTGAGTTAAAGAAAAATGATTTTGATGATGATCTTGGTTTTGATAATTTGAATTTAAATGAACCCCCTCCTCAAAATAGTAACTTGGATGTATCTTCTTCCGAAATTTTCTTACTCAAGAAATGGAAGTATGTAGATGCTCATCGAAAGAAGCTAATTATAGGAGATACATCAAAAGGGGTTCAAACTCATTCTTTCTTCAAGAATTTTTGTGCTAACGTCACCTTCCTTTCTCAAATTGAACATAAATGCATTGACGAAGCCTTGAAAGATGATTCATGGGTTATTGCAATGCAAGAGGAATTGAACCAATTTGAGAGGAATGAGGTATGGAAGCTTGTTCCTAGACCTAGTGACCAGTTAGGCATTGGTACTAAATGGGTCTTTAGAAACAAGCAAGATGAATGCGGTATCGTGGTTAGAAACTAGGCTAGACTAGTAGCCAAAGGTTTCAACCAAGAAGAATGTATCGACTACGAAGAGACCTTCACTCCTGTGGAAAGATTAGAAGCCATTAGGATGCCCTTTGCCTATGCTAGTAGTAATGATTTTAAACTATTTCAAATGGATGTCAAAAGTGCTTTCTTGAATGGTTTTATTTTCGAAGAAGTGTATGTTGAACAACCTCTCGGATTTGAAAATTCTCTTCTTCCTAATCATGTATTTAAATTGACTAAGGCTCTCTATGACTTAAAACAAGCTTCTAGAGCTTGGTATAAAAGGCTTAGTTCATTTCTTATTTTAAATAATTTTACAAAAGGCAAGGTTGATACTATATTGCTTATCAAATATTTTAAAAATAATTTTCTTATTGTTCAAATTTATGTTGACGATATTATTTTTTGTTCTTCGGAGAATCACTATGTGAATCATTTGCTAAATGTATGAGTCATTAATTTGAAATGAGCCTAATGGGTGAATTAACCTTCTTTTTAGGATTATAAATTAAACAACTTAGTGATGGTATATTACTTAATCAATCTAAATATACATTAGAATTGTTAAAACGATTTAACATGGATGGTTCCAAAGCAATAAACACTCCGATGAGTACTCCCACTAAGTTAGATATGGATGAAAATGGTGAAAACTTTGATCAAAAAACGTATAGGGGAATTGCCATGTGATCCTTGTATAATTACTCATAATGCCAAGTTAAAGCTTTGCCATCTTTGTTCTTTTTGTATGAAAGCCATGCTGATTCTTTTTTCGATGAATTTTGTATAATCTTATGAATGCTGATTTTCTTTCAAATGATATGAAGTTTGGATAAATGCTGATTTTCTTTCTAATAATATGAATTTTAGACTAATGCTGAACTTGTTGTTATAAGATGAATTTTGTATAATCTTATGAATGCTGATTTTCTTTCGAATGATATGACGTTTGGATAAATGATGATTTTCTTTCTAATAATCTGAATTTTGGACGAATGCTGAACTTATTGTTATAAGATGAATTTTGTATAATCTTATGAATGCAATGATCGATCTTTATGCTGAACTCCTTTTCTAATGATTTTATGATCACAAATTGTACGCTTAAAGTCTCATCTCCTTTTTGTTGATGATAAAGGGGGAGAAGAATGAGCAAAAAATTGATGACTTATGCCAATGCGATAGCATGACTTATATGAATTGCAAAAACTTGTGTAATGTAAATGTCTTATATGAGAAATACGAAGTTTCATATTTGCTTATACTTATTGAGAATAACGATAAGTTCAACGGATAGAACTTATCGGTTTAGGCTTGAATTCAAAGAGATTGAATTCAAGTGTTTTTATCTTCTCATTATATGACATTTAAATAAGGGGGGTTATGTTTAACTCTGTCATCAATTGATTGTCATCATCAAAAAGGGGGAGATAGTTGAATCTTGGATTTTGATGATAAAATCAATTGATGGGTTAATTGATCTAATCCATATTATTGAGTTAAGTGTGCAGGATTAACTACGATAGCTTGAAGACATAAAGTAAGTCTACCGGAGTTAAGTTTGATGGGTGTTCGAGAGTCCATCGAAAGTCCGAAGATTCATCGGAAGTGCTGCTGGAACCAACCGAGAAGGAATCGGGGACTTGTTGAAGTTTTCGGAAGTCTGCCGGAGAGATCGTCAGAGGTTTGCGGAGATCACCAAGAAGGTTCGACTACTTGCCAAAGACTCGCTGAACTCACCACAAGACTGGGAGCCTATTGGGAGTCCACCGGAAGAAATCCGGTGGTGTATCGGAAGTCCACCGGAAGTTCACCGAAAAGCTCGCTGGAAGGAAACTCGACGTTGCCGGACTATGTCTTAATTTCATAGTTTGCATGTTATTAAGGTTAGGATTAAGGGTTAATCCAATAACCTGGTAAGGGGCCAATTAGGCCCTAATACAGACTAGTTTAGGCCAAATTTGGAGCCCAACCAGTGACCCATAAGGTTGGGCGATGGCACCGTCGGACTGGGCGGTGGCACCGCCCAGAACCCGAAAGGTCGGGCGATAGTATCGCCAGACTAGGAAGTGGCACCGCCCAGAACCCAAGAGCTCCGGTGATGGCACCGCTAGTACACTATCAGTGTCAGACATTAACAGGCGTTGGCACTGCCACTAATAGGCGGTGGCATTACTAGCACCGGGAAACCCAAATGCATTTCAAATTTGGAGCCCAAATTTGAATCCTATTTGGGCCTATAAATACCCCTTAATTCTCAGTAGAAAAGACAACTTTTGAGAAGCAAGAGATGGAGATAAAAGTCTTAGCAAAGTCTTTAGTAAGTTTTGTTTTCAATAGCATGAGTGTTCACCTCCCTCTTTCTCTTTGAAAATTTGTAAGAGTGTGAACCACTTGTAAAAGGTCGTAAGAAGGGTATTTATCCTTCCCCTTCAAAGTGATTTGCTAGTGGAAGTTGGGAGCCTCATTGAAGAAGGCTTCGCAAGTGGATGTAGGTCATTTTTAGTGAACCACTTTAAATTGGTGTGTGTTAGGATCGAGAGCACTAAGAGGGGGGGGGTGAATTAGTGCAGCGGAAATCTTATAATAAATTAAAAACCAAAAGCTGCGTTCGTTCAAAAACTATTATGATGCAAAAGCAAATTCTCAGTTTGTATCTAAGTGCAGTTTGCATCTAAGCGCAGATTGCGTCTAAGCGCAGTTTGCGTCTAAGCGCAGTTTTGCGTCTAAGCGCAGTTTTGCGTCTAAACTCAGATTTACGTCTAAATGCAGATTTACGTCTAAACGCAGATTTACGTCTTAACGCAGTTTTACGTCTAAACGTAGTTTTACGTCTAAACGCAGATTTACGTCTAAACGCAGTTTTACGTCTAAACGCAGTTTTACGTCTAAACGCAGATTTACGTCTAAACGCAGTTAGACGCAGATTTACGTCTAAACTTTGAAACTCGTTTGTATACTCGCAGAAGGTAGTATGCAGTTCAAACCAAGACGTAAACGTGAACTGAAATCTGATGATTGAGCGAAGAAAGCCGATTTACGTCTGAATGCAGTTTTACGTCTAAATGTTGAAACTCGTTCGTAAAATCGTAGAGGACAGATTGCAGTTATCAATAGGATTAAAATGTAAGCGTAAACTGCAAGGAAGCTCGTTCGTAAAAACACGGAAAACATTTCTGCAGAATCAAACGTAAACGTAAACTGTAATGTATGAAAATACGAGTTTACGTCTGAATGCAGATTTGGAAGAACAGCACTTAGAACTTGTTCGTGAAAGCGCAGAGAGCAGTAGTGATGAGGGAGGTTTGCAGTAATGATAAAGTGCTCGAAAGTAAACGCAAACCAGAGATTTAGAGTGGTTCGGTCAGCCTTGACCTACTCCACTTTTGGCTTCCTCCACCGATGAGGTTGCCGACGTCAACTAGGTGCCTTCCTTCAATGGGCGAAGGCCAAACTTCCCTCTTACAATTTCTCTCCTTTTGGCAGGCTTAGGAGACAACCTTTACAGACCTTTCTCTCCTCACTTAACAATTGAAAACTTGAAGAACAGAAGGAGGAGACTTAAAGGCTTTACAACACTTTTGAGCTCTTTAGAATCACAGAAAAGATCACAATTTCGGTATAGGTCTGTATCTTTTCAGTGCTGAATGGGTGGGGTATTTATAGGCCCCAACCCAATTCAAAATTCGAGCTCAAAACGATCAAATCGATCAAATCCCAGAATTTCTGGGATCAGGCGGTTGCACCTCTCGACTGGAGAGGTGGCACCGCCTGGCAGAGCTCGAAGACTGAGCTCTGCCGATTGCTTCTCTCTGCCAGAGCTCGAAGACTGAGCTCGATGGTTGCATCACCTGGCAGAGCTCGAAGACTGAGCTTGGTGATTGCATCACCTGGCAGAGCTCGAAATAGAGCTCGGTGGTTGCATCACCTGGCAGAGCTCCAAGCTGAGCTCAGGCTGATCCACCTCTCTGCCAGAGCTCGAAGACTGAGCTTGGTGAATGCATCACCTGGCAGAGCTCGAGACTGAGCTCAGGCTGATGCACCTCTCTGCCAAAGCTCGAAGACTGAGCTTGGTGGTTGCATCGCCTGGCAGAGCTCGGAACTTGAGCTCTGGCGGTGCAACCTCTTGGCTGGGGCGGTTGCACCTCCCAGCCGTGCAGCCCTGGCGGTTGCACCTCCTGGCTGGGGCGGTTGCACCTCCCAGCCCCACAGCCCAGGCGGTTGCACCTCCTGGCTGGGGCGGTTGCACCTCTCAACCCCACAGCCCAGGCGGTTGCACCTCCTGGCTGGGGCGGTTGCACCTCCTGGTGCAATCAGGGTCCGAATGGTTCACTCCATTCGACCCACTTTGAATCTTTTCAGGGGCCCAATTGCCCCAAGATTAAGCTAATGGGATCACCTCCCATTTTCATGCTTAATCATCGTGCTAACTACGATTATCTCTAAGACAACTTCTGCAGCTTGCTCCGATGCGTCAATCGCTTCTTCCGACGAGTTTCCTGCCAACTTCCGTCGATCAACCGATAACCCTCGGTGATCCTTCTGCGGACATCCGGCATACTCCTGGACTTTGCGACGATCCACTTGGCGAGTTCCGACGAGCTTCGCTTGGCAAGCTTCTGGACTTCTCGGATCTGTTCTCTCTGAACCTCCGACGACCGTCCGAACTTCCGTCGAACTCTCGAACTCCCAACGTGATCATGATCTTGACTCCGGCGCAACTCCTGCTGCTTGTCTTACTCTCATCGTAGTTAATCCTGCACACTTATCTCAACACATAGATTAGATAACAAATGACAATTGACTTCATCATCAAAATCCGAGATTCAACAATCTCCCCCTTTTTGATGATGACAATCAATTGATAAAGGAGTTATCCTTAACTCCCCCTATCTATATGCCATAGTTGAGATAAGTCAACCTTGAATTCAAGACCTAAGAATTCAAGTGACGTATTGATAAGTTAGATCAGTTAAACTTATCAATGCTCCCATCATGATGCCTATCATGATGTATCTCTTCAAGAATTATGTCAAGGCATGACATACATCATCAAGTTTGTATGATTGTGTTTGTAACCATTCATCATGTAATCATATAAAGCTACGAAGGACTTTTTACATGATGCTCACATTTAAGATTTTCTAGTACGTTTGCATTTTCTTCACAATATCAAGATATGATGCAAACTATAGTACATGTTCACATATCTCTTGGTGATGCAAGGATGGCATAACATTGTTTATAGCATCACTCAAGTATTTGCAACTATGACATAGATATGATTATGGCAGTTCAGCTATGACATAGTGTTTATCAATTCATATTTTTCATAGTGTTTATCAATTCATATTTTTCTCCCCCTTTGTCATCAACAAAAAGCATGATAGCATTATCAAGCATATAAAGGAAGTCATGACACATATATCTCTTTATTGTTTTTGCTTGACGGAGGAAAGTCATTTTCCAAAGAGTTTTCATAAGAGTGTACGGGAATATCCCATTTTTAGCATACAACCCGAAAAATGAACTTCTTACATGCATTTGGTTAAAAATATTTGTCACATAATTTGCATCATGTTATTTGATCAAGCGTTTGTCAAGGCATGTAATAGTAATAACATTCGAAAAATAATTTTGATGTTGTAACACAGTTATTTCAAGTGCAGCCTTATATCATATTGCATAGCAGGATTTTTATTTCAGCAAGTGTAGCATTGCATCACATGGTAAGATATCAGCTCGTATGATGCACATTTTTGTTTGATACATGGCATGATAGCAATCATATTAGCAATAGCAACCATATCAATGTCATACTGCTGACTTATCAACTTACATTGGTATGTTGCTTCATATTTTCAAGGCATAGGCTTTTAAACCTTTTTAGTTTCAGTGCAAAAACCGAGATAAACAACAAGAGATGTTTGCAAATATGCTTACATAGACAAAGATAACCATATCAGGGTAACATATGTACAGCATATCAGGTAACCATAAAGACAAAGTCCTTCATGAATAACATAAGAAGTTTACAACATGTCATATCAGAAACATCAGATGTTTATACAAGCTTATTCATGAGGTGGAAGATTAAAGTGCCTAAATAAAGAGTCAAATTGTCGATGGATTTGTTGTAGCTCGGTTAGGATTTGATCTTGTCGAAGTTCAAGCCGTTCTTGTCGTTGCTCAAATCGGTCCATCCGAATCCCGATATCTTCGATGGATGATGTGTGAGTTTGCTCAACCGGATGTGTTTCCTCAAAGGGACAGATCGGAGGAGAGTGGGTACTCCTAAAGACTGGGGTTTCCGACTCTGGTTCAGGTTCAGGTTGAGGGGGATCAGTTCTTCTAGGCATTCTAACCCAGTTACCGTTCCTATAGTGACATCTTAGTCGGTGAAGCAGATTTTTGTTTATTATGCTGTATCTATCTGATTTCATTACCTCTTCTTCTAGTGGTATTTGAATGTCGTAAGCTTTCATTATTCTAGTAATAATTCCACCATATGGGAGCATCATATCTTTCGTAGATAATTCCCACATGTTTTGTTGGATCAGATACCCAAGACAAATGTCACGTTCTTTCATAATTAGGTACATAATTCCTAATTCCAATTGACTCACTTCATCATGATGGTATTGCTTAGGAAGAATTATACTAGTCATGATGTGATGAAGTATCTTAGTGTTAAAGGGCATTAGATGTTCACAACTTTTAGGAATAGATTCTACGTTAGGATTGGCAAGGATTGTTCCTAAGGCTTCAACGTAGGATGTTTCAATAGTTTTTTTCATCCCATGATCCTTTGAAGTAAAGTCCTATGCTTTTCATGGGAATACCTATCATATCACAAATGAATCTATCAGTGATTGAGATGTGTTGTCCTAAGAGATAGGTTGATATCCTTTCTTCATCATCTTTTTGCATGTTGTTATAAAACAATCTAACTAGTCTAGGATAAATGGGTTCGTTGATCTGCAAAATGGGAAGTAGATTTAGGTTGGCAAACCAATGGATAGTCTCTACATCTCTTAGTTCATTCAGATCTACGTATTTTCCCTTATTGATGCTTCTTAGTTCGAAGGAGAGAAATTTTTCAGCATGGTTTTTGGAATCAAAAAGAGTGAGATCAAACTCTTCTACTACTCTCCTCTTTCCCTTATCCCTTGAGGATCTTCTAGATCCCATTACTACTGCTGTTTAGAGGGATGATGATGAGCTAAAGTAAATGAAGAACAAAACAGAATTTAAGAGCTTCTTAAAGAGTACCTTTGTGAAATCTTCAAGAGAAGGAAGGATTCTTGATGTTTTGCTCCGAAATAAGAGGTATTTGGAAGGCTTAGAGGAGTGAAATGGGAATGGAGGAGACTTGGAAGAGTAGAGGAGGAAATGGGGGTGAGTTGGGGTCGGTTCCTCAGCCGGCCCTAGCGTGATTTTAAAGAGCAGAGCTGCTGGCGGTTGCACCTCTGGCTGGAGCGGTGCAACCTCTGGCAACCCGTGATGGCTGGAGGTGCAACCGCCAGCTGGAGAGGTGCCACCGCCTGCAGCAGGTGAGTACTTAAGATGTTTTGATTAGGGAGCCTTTGCCTTGAGGAGAGTTTCAGAGCAATTTGATGTTTGTTACATGATTTCGTATGAGTTTTTATTTAAGGAAGAAGCTCTTTGTAAGATAGATCTTTTAACGTGCGTACGTATGTTTGTTTGGTGTCCCTTTTAAGATCATGACATATTTAGTTTCTACAAGAATTTAATTCGTAGATGAACAGGTTTTGAAGATCAGGGGGGTATGTGAATTTGGATATGATATATTTCTAATTGTATCGTATTTGTGATTTCATAGCTTCCACTTGTTACTTAAGCGTTGCGAGTCCCTTTTTGATTCTTGGTTTATGACGATTGAGAGTCAAGGAGCAGAACATTATTTCTTGCTCCGGCCTAGACTTTTAATGTTTTTATAGGAACGGATGATCTTTAGGAACCCATTTGCTTTTGGGTGCCTCATAAATAGATCTACATTTTCTATCATGTTGCATAGAGTTTATCATGGTTCCTTTAGGAACCCAAATCAATTTGTTTGGACTTATTTTCTTGAATGGACAACAATGTGTCTTGTGTCCAGATTTGCAACAAAAGTTGCACTTGGTTTGGTTTTGCATATGTAAGATGGGGCCTTTTACAAAGGTAGTTGGATTTCGGTGAGGACTCCTCACAAATCCAATCCCACTTCTTTTGGGAGCATGACCCTTGTTTGTAAGGATCATGTTTAATGACTTGCTACCAACCTCGAATTTCTTCAAGGTGTCCTTAAGTAGCAAGTTCTCTTTTTGTATAGTTTCTAACTCATGACATTTGATACATGACTTTAAACTATCATGATGTTCGATTTTTAATTTATCAAACTCACAAGTAAGATTATCATGTACCTTTTTTAGCAACTTGTATTTTCTATTTATAACTTTGCATTCATCAAATAAATCATGGAAGGCATTTAGTAATTCATCGAAAGATAAATCAGCATCTAATAAATCCGTTACCTCCTCTTCGATGGCCATAAAGGCGTAATGAGCAACTTGCTCGGTGTTGGACTCCTCTTCCTCAGATGCGCTCGAATCGTCCCATGTTGCTTGGAGCGCCTTCTTCTTTGTTGTTCTTTTCTTGACTTGGGGACAATCACTTTTGTAGTGTCCCGGCTTTTTACACTCGTAGCAGATCACTTGGTCCTTCTTTGATTCAAGTTTATTTTTCATATCGTTTTTAAACTTGTTTCTTTTGAAGAATCTCTTAAACTTTCTTGTCAAAAGTGCCAAGTCATCGTCACAATCCTCATCACTTGAGTTTTCTCTCAAGTGGCATTCAGAAGTTTTAAGTGCCATATCCTTCCTGTTCTTTGGAAGGATGTCTTCTTGCTCTTCATGAGCTTTGCAGGTCATTTCGTAGGTCATTAATGACCCGATTAGTTCTTCAAGAGGGAAATTTTGCAGATCTTTTGCCTCTTGAATGGCGGTGACTTTAGGATCCCAACTCTTAGGAAGGGATCTTAGTATCTTATTAACAAGCTCAAAATCCGAAAAGCTCTTTCCGAGTCCTTTTAGACCGTTGACGACATCCGTGAAACGGGTAAACATGTCGCCAATGGTTTCACTCGGTTTCATTCGGAAAAGTTCAAAAGAATGCAGCAACAGATTGATTTTTGACTCTTTCACTCTACTTGTGCCCTCGTGGGTCACTTCAAGTGTGTGCCAAATATCAAAAGCAGTTTCGCAAGTTGAAACACGATTAAACTCATTTTTATCAAGAGCGCAAAATAAGGCATTCATAGCCTTTGCATTAAGAGCGAAAGCCTTCTTCTCCAAATCGTTCCAATCGATCATTGGAAGAGAAGATTTTGAAAATCCATTTTCAACAAGGTTCCACAGTTCAAAATCCATAGAAATAAGAAAGATCCTCATTCGGGTCTTCCAGTAAGTGTAGTCCGTTCCACTGAACATGGGTGGACGTGTAATCGAATGCCCCTCTTGGTTTCCGGCGTATGCCATCTCTCTTGGGTTTTAATCCTTTAGAGAGTTAACCTTGCTCTGATACCAATTGTTAGGATCGAGAGCACTAAGAGGGGGGGGGTGAATTAGTGCAGTGGAAATCTTATAATAAATTAAAAACCAAAAGCTGCGTTCGTTCAAAAACTATTATGAAGCAAAAGCAAATTCTCAGTTTGTATCTAAGTGCAGTTTGCGTCTAAGCGCAGATTGCGTCTAAGCGCAGTTTGCGTCTAAGCGCAGTTTTGCGTCTAAGCGCAGTTTTGCGTCTAAACTCAGATTTACGTCTAAATGCAGATTTACGTCTAAACGCAGATTTACGTCTTAACGCAGTTTTACGTCTAAACGTAGTTTTACGTCTAAACGCAGATTTACGTCTAAACGCAGTTTTACGTCTAAACGCAGTTTTACGTCTAAACGCAGTTTTACGTCTAAACGCAGATTTACGTCTAAACGCAGTTAGACGCAGATTTACGTCTAAACTTTGAAACTCGTTTGTATACTCGCAGAAGGCAGTATGCAGTTCAAACCAAGACGTAAACGTGAACTGAAATCTGATGATTGAGCGAAGAAAGCCGATTTACGTCTGAATGCAGTTTTACGTCTAAATGTTGAAACTCGTTCGTAAAATCGTAGAGGACAGATTGCAGTTATCAATAGGATTAAAATGTAAGCGTAAACTGCAAGGAAGCTCGTTCGTAAAAACACGGAAAACAGTTCTGTAGAATCAAACGTAAACGTAAACTGTAATGTATGAAAATACGAGTTTACGTCTGTATGCAGATTTGGAAGAACAGCACTTAGAACTTGTTCGTGAAAGCGCAGAGAGCAGTAGTGATGAGGGAGGTTTGCAGTAATGATAAAGTGCTCGAAAGTAAACGCAAACCAGAGATTAAGAGTGGTTCGGTCAGCCTTGACCTACTCCACTTTTGGCTTCCTCCACCGATGAGGTTGCCGACGTCAACTAGGTGCCTTCCTTCAATGGGCGAAGGCCAAACTTCCCTCTTACAATTTCTCTCCTTTTGGCAGGCTTAGGAGACAACCTTTACAGACCTTTCTCTCCTCACTTAACAATTGAAAACTTGAAGAACAGAAGGAGGAGACTTAAAGGCTTTACAACACTTTTGAGCTCTTTAGAATCACAGAAAAGATCACAATTTCGGTATAGGTCTGTATCTTTTCAGTGCTGAATGGGTGGGGTATTTATAGGCCCCAACCCAATTCAAAATTCGAGCTCAAAACGATCAAATCGATCAAATCCCAGAATTTCTGGGATCAGGCGGTTGCACCTCTCGACTGGAGAGGTGGCACCGCCTGGCAGAGCTCGAAGACTGAGCTCTGCCGATTGCTTCTCTCTGCCAGAGCTCGAAGACTGAGCTCGATGGTTGCATCACCTGGCAGAGCTCGAAGACTGAGCTTGGTGATTGCATCACCTGGCAGAGCTCGAAACAGAGCTCGGTGGTTGCATCACCTGGCAGAGCTCCAAGCTGAGCTCAGGCTGATCCACCTCTCTGCCAGAGCTCGAAGACTGAGCTTGGTGAATGCATCACCTGGCAGAGCTCGAGACTGAGCTCAGGCTGATGCACCTCTCTGCCAAAGCTCGAAGACTGAGCTTGGTGGTTGCATCGCCTGGCAGAGCTCGGAACTTGAGCTCTGGCGGTGCAACCTCTTGGCTGGGGCGGTTGCACCTCCCAGCCGTGCAGCCCTGGCGGTTGCACCTCCTGGCTGGGGCGGTTGCACCTCCCAGCCCCACAGCCCAGGCGGTTGCACCTCCTGGCTGGGGCGGTTGCACCTCTCAACCCCACAGCCCAGGCGGTTGCACCTCCTG